>NC_142806.1:48390777-48600448 GCF_049724085.1 Artemia sp. Qi Xiang Cuo
TTACTTATCTGTTTACCGATGTATGCTACTACTGGGTATTTTCTTTCACCATTGCTAAATAACCAAACCAGAGACCTCCCAACGAGTTCATTTTTGTAGACTTCGATGTTTCGTGTCGCATAATTTCTACAATAAAAAAAAAAAATAAAAAAAATAAAAAAAATCAAATGAGGCTTAAAACGGGAAGCAGTTGGCCTACCAGTCTGTTTTCTATAGATTTGTCCTGATAGTGCTAAAGACTGCCTGCATATGCAAGAAATGTGAAGCCAAGTACATTAACGGCAAAATCTTAGAATGATTTTTCCGCGGGTATGTACGTACGAATTTTTGCTTGGGTCGGGTTACCTTTTTCCCCCCCCCCTCAGAAAAATAAAAAACAACAGCAGATAGTAATTAACCAGATATGTATATATTAACGTTTTATGACATGGAAAATAAAGTAGATGTCGGTCCTATATATTAGCTACATCTACTCTATCAAAACCATTACGGCCATTTCAAGACATAATGTAGTAACTCCTTCAGGCTACTCCTATTACAGAAGTAGCTCCTTTTGTCATCCTATACGGAAGACAACCCTTTTAAATTTATGAATCAGTGTGGTCATTTTGAACTGACTCTAGTCTTGTTTTGACAATATTAAATACTGCATCTGGATTTTATGCCTGAAATTCGGCGTTATGACCTCTCTGCATTAGAAGAGAAAGAGTTCTTCGATAGTTTTTAGACCACATTGCCATTCCGTTCCTACTTAAATGGAAATGGACAATAAAAATGGCAAAACTGTTAATTAAGACAGTGAAAAGTTCGCTATCTTAACTAAAAGTCTTACCTTTTTTTTAATTTCATTTTAAGTATAAGCTACTACTACTATTAACAACTCACAGCAGCACCAACCCACCTGAGGCCAACACAGCTACGCACGCTCCTCCTCCACCCCAATTTCTTCAAAGTCTCCCGTTTTACACCCGCCCACGAAGTTCCAATTTCTTTTAAATCTTTCTTTATGACGTCCTCCCACCCCAGACGGGGACGACCTGCTTTCCGTTTAGCCCTTGACGGTTGGCCGAAAAGAACAATCTTCGGCAATCTGTCACAATCTTGGCAATATATGTTTTCAACGGATCAGATCGGTACAACACCTCAAGAATTATGTCAGAGGGGCTTGATCTAGAAGACAATTATAATAATTCCCAGCCATCAAGGTCAGAGTGTTCAGTAACCTCTGAAGTGCTAACGGTAAAAACATTTGTTTCTGTTTACGTCAAAAGTTTCTAAAGCTTGAAAGCAGAAGAATGTCAGTTCTAACATGTTACAGATACACAAGTGGAACATCTCTTAACTGAACAGCAATTTTTTCAGCTGTTCAGTTGTTCAGAGCAACTGCCACTTAAAAAAATTCCAATAGCGAGCCCAAATTCATGGGCCATATAACCATTTGATACTTGTAAAAGAAGATTTCTTTCTATTTTGAACAAGATTATTGATTTAGAGCATGAGAATAAAACTAGAGATTGGGTTCTTATGCAGTTTTTTTGGCAAGAATTTACGAAAAAACAGTGGAGTGAAAGAAATTAGCCTACCTATGCCGAGTATGCTGCAACCATACTTTGTAGGGATTCTTCTCCGTAGGGAATCTGTTCTCTCTGAACTCCTAATTTGATTTAGCAAATATTAGTTTGAATAATGCTTGTTTTTTCTCTATATGAATCTGGACTGTTGTTAAGTACTCGGAGACGATTTGCGGATTCTGACCTTTGATTCAGTTTATTTAGTTCAAAATACTGATGTGAAAGAGCTCTGTTAATGATAAAGTCTACTTTATACTTACTTTTTTTTTCTTTGGATAGGTAAGAAGAGACCTCCTGCCTTCCTTTCTTCAACATTTTAACCTTTTTTTTGTTTTTTTCTTAGCTTTGATGCCTTTATGCCATGACTTTAGGAGTTAGTATAAAAAAAAAATGTAATTGGCTTCGCAATCCTTTGACGTGATATCAATTTGACTTTAGAAGGGTATGTGTTAATTATGAATGAAATTTAAATTTAAAATCTTCCCCCTCTATAGGGAGTTTCACACCTATGGCAAACCTTTGGCCTTGGAGGGCAACTCTGAAAAAGTTATGCCAGCTTTGCCTTTCACAGAGACTATCTGTTTTAGCTTTACCCTAATGAGACTACCTGGTCTTTCATCGCTTTGACTCAGTTGATTCAGAAATCAAAGGGCAAATTAAGTAATCTGCCCATAACCATTGAATTGCACTTACTATCTGTCTTATATTACAGATCTATTATTTTATATTATCCCCTTTGGTGAAACCTATCCTTTCTGTAAAGCTCTCTGTCTCTCTTTTTCAATCCTTCTTACAGGAATAAGAAATGTCATTAATCAATTCTTAACATAGAGGATCCATGACTACTATATAATTGCTGCTCCAAGACCTTTGGCGTCATGCGCTTCTTCTTTTCCCCGATGTCTTCCCTCAACAGGTGAGCCAAGTACCTTGAATGGAATTAAAGAACAGTTTCATTTTGTCTTATCGATAACATACATGCTTTTAATTCGCTGTTGCTGAGGTTACAACGCGGATTTGGTTTGATTTTTGTAAAAATCAAATATGTGAAAACATTGAATTTTATTTTAGAAAGTTTAATAGATTGACGACTGATGGATTCTGAATAAGTTGGATATAAGTGTTTCTTGTTAGATATATAGTCAATCAAAATGTTTTCTAGATTTAAGTATAATAACTCAAATATACTGAATAAGAATCCTCTTGATCAGCACTTTGAGATGGGAAGACTTATTGGATCCGCTGGACCTGGAAATTCTTGGAGAATCTATGAAGCTTATAGAAGATCTGATGGAAAGGTAGGTTTTCTTTCTTGACATCGTATGAAAAAAAATTAGCTTTTGACCAGCAACAAAAGACTTTTGCTTTTTCCAAATTTTGAATGTCAATTTAAGCATTCAATGGGACGGAGAATAAGTTACTCTATGTCTTTCATAATGTTCTATTTAACCATAATCTATTTTAGTCCATCTTATAATAGTTATTAATTTTAAAAACTTTTTCCACAAGACAAGTTTTTCAAAGAAAAGTAAAGAGCTCCATTAAGCCAAGAATGAGCAAAAATAAAGCCGAATATCTTCGAAGCGTAAAACTACTACAAATCAATATCAATAAATAAATGAAACTAAAAAAAAACAGAAATTACAATAAATAGCCGAGACCAACTCAAAACAAGCAAAAATAAACATAAGTAGGGCTGATAACCCCTATGCCTTCTCAAGACCAGAAAACAATATGCGCTTTACTGAAAAACAAAATAAACAAATGACCTTGGATTGTCAGTTTAATTGACATATACCGACATTTCTTCGTTAAGGTTTTGATAATTTCTTTAATTTCTTAATTTCTTCAAACGCATTTTGTTTTCAGTAAAGCACAAATTTCAGCTATCAGCCCTCTCATGTTAATTTTTGCTCCTTTTGAGTTTGACTCGGCTATTTATTGTAATTTCCTGTTCGTTTCGAGTTTCATTTATTTAGTGATAGTGATTTGTAGTAGTTTTACGCTTCGAAGATTACTTGACTTTATTTTTGCTCAATCTTGGCTTAATGGAGCTCTTTACTTTTCTTCGAACAACTTGTCATGAAAAAATTTTTTTTTAAATAATTTCTGTTCGTTTTTTTTATTGACATAGTGTTTTTGATGGAAAAACTAGTATTGTATATCTTTTCAGTTTTCTTCTATAAGACTTCATAGCATGGGTTGCTATTTGTATGTTGGAGAAACTCTTTTAACATTTTTTAATCCTGACACAAACAATATTATTTTATTTAATTTTATAGCTTCTGAAGTTGACCTGAAAAATAAAACTTAATATCAGTCCCAAAGGATTCTATATATGCTCTTTGACTGCCAGGACACGTTTACATTCTTTTTATTTATTTAAATTGTAAGAGCTGAAATAGTATTGTCAATAACCTCGAAAATTTCAACTTAATACTCCAAGTCGTTCTCGATATATTGCTGAGGTGTCTTATTGGCAACCATAAACTAAATGCCTTTTGATTTCTTTTAAAGCAAAATTTAGTTTTAAAGCATAATGAGCCAGTTGCGTAATTGTGGGGGGTTGACATGCCTTATATCCATAAAGACATAGTTTCTGGACCGTTCTACTATGTTGAGCAAAATGGTTGTCTCAAAATTTTGACTGGATGCGTTTGGAAAATTAATGGGCTTGAGAGTTGGGCTGCTCGCCCTCCAATCTCTTGTTACTCTTAAAAAGGGCATCAAACACTCGTGCTGTTATTGAAGTGCAAGGGGCGGTACCCAGGGTGGGGGGGAGGGTTAAGGGGGGCTTAACCCCCTGAAATGTTTGTCTGACTCGTAAAAACGTAAAAAAAATGGATATAAACAATTTTTTTATGCGTTTTTAGTTTTTTTTGTGTACCCCACCCCCCAAAAAAACTTTGAGTAAACCCTTTCCCCCTTTCCAACTTTGAGCAAACCCTTTCAAAAAAAAATAAAAAATGTACAATTGGCGCAAACTGATCCACGTAGGGAAAAGATGCTATTATAGAGTTACTTCAGTAAGGACACCAGAGTAACTGGTTTTTGTCATGGCAAAAACCAACAAAACCAGCCATGACAAAAACCAAAAAATAGAAAAATCTAAAAAAAAAAAAAAAACAAACGAGACTGTGGCCAGTGGAGAGAAAAGAAAATACAAATGCAAAACAACGCGGATATCTGTTACTCTGGTGTCCTCACTGAAGTAACTCTATAATAGCATCTTTTCCCTACGTGGATCAGTTTGCGCCAATTGTACATTTTTTTTTTTTTTGTGGTGGTTTTATTGGTTTTTAGTTTTATGTTGGTTTTTTTTTTATCCTGTTCTTCTTGTTTTTCTTTCGTGAATAAAACGCCTTGTTTTGATACAGGCGAAATATCCGCGTTGTTTTGCATTTTTCTTTTCTTTTCTCTCAACTGGCCACAGTCTCGTTTTTTTTTTTTTGAGATTTTTCTCTTAGTTGGTTTTTCCCTTGAAGTATCAAACTAAAATATGATAATTAATAATAATATCGAAAAATTCTAAACTTAATAATAATAAAATAAATCTAGTAAATAAATATTTAATCTTTTTGATATTTTTTCACATTATTTATAATGGAGCAAATAGACATATATGACTTCAGCTCTTGCGGAAGGGAATTCCACTCTCTAGAACACGCAATTCTAGGAGAAAATTCTAACCTAGCTGTCGGTGTCGGGGGTATATAAATGTCTGATGAAGATCGTGTATTTAAACTATGGATTTGTGATACTAGTGTGAATAAGCCTTTAAATGGTGATGGGAGTGTTCCTGAAAAAATATTTAAAACAAAAAACGGTGCAAGATAGTCTGTAAAGTGTTGCCATTGATAGTCTGTTCGGTGATGGGCCTACAATTTGAAGTGCTGTATTGTGAAGTGAGTTTAGTCTCTGTAAATATGTCTTGAAATTAGATTGCCAAATTGTAGAACAATATTGAATTTTCGGCTTGATAACTGCATTGTAAATCAGGATCAGTATTTTTTTAGGGAAATTGTGACTGAGTTTCCTCAAGATTCCAAGGTTCCTTGAAAGCTTCGTCTCGACACTTGCTATGTGGTGTCTGAACGAGAGGTTTTCGTCAATTAAAACCCCTAGGTAACGAACGCGTCCTTTTTCTGGTCTCCTGATAAGTCCACGAGAGGTTTAAATACCAGTAAAGTGCAAATTAGGTTCTGGTCTTGAGAAGGTATGGGGTTTGTCAAAGAGATAATTTCCAGACCTTTCAACTACACTGAACAAAATGGCTATCTCAAAGTTTTGATTAGATATACTTTGGGAATCGATGGGGATGGGAGGAAGGGGGGGGGGGGGCCAGGTGCTCACCAATCACTTTTGACCAATAAAAAGGACACTAGCCTTTTCAATTTCCAATCGAATGAGCCTTTTCCGTAGTTTCTACGACAACCAATGGCCATCTCAAAATTTCTATTAGATGCATTTCGGGAAAATACTAGGTTGGGGGGGGGTATTCACCCTTTAATCACTCTGAATCTTAAAAAGGGGACTTGAACTTCTGATTACCGATCCCAAAAGCCCCCTCCAAAATTAATACGATCACCCTTTCTATATACACCTTATATGCTCCCAGGGCATAACTTACTTTGCCCTGAGGGCTGAAGGGGGTGGGGGTGGGTGTCATCCTCAAACACATAATTTCCGGTCCTTTTAATTACGTTGAACATAATGGCTGTCTTAAAACTTTGATTAGATTTATTTGGGGAAATGGTGGGCGTGGGAGGTGGGTTAGTTGCCCTCCAATCACTTTCGACTATAAAAAAGGGCACTGGCCCTTTCAATTTCCAATCGAATGAGCTATTTCCGAAGTTTCTGCGAAAACAAATTACCATCTCAAAATTTCCATCAGATGTATTTCGGGAAAATACGAGGTGTGGGGGGGGGGGGGTATCCACCCTCCGATCCCTCTGAATCTTAAAAAGGGAACTAGAACTTCTGATTACGAATCCAATGAGTCACCTCCAAAGTTAATACGATCACCCTTTCTATATATACCTTATATGCCCCTGGGCATAACTTACAAATCTTGCCCTGAGGGCTTTTCGGGGGGGGGGGATTGTCATCCTCAAAGACATAATTTTCGAACAATTCAATTACGTTGAACAAAATGGTTATCTCAAAATTTCCATTAGATGTGTTTGGGGAAATGGCGGGCGTGGGAGGGGAGTTAGTTGCCCTCCAATCACTTTCAACTATTAAAAATGGCACTGGCCCTTTCAATTTTCAACCGAATAAGCTATTTTCAAAGTTTCTACGACAACAAATGGTCATTTCAAAATTTATATCAGATGCATTTCGGGAAAATACGAGGTGTGGAGGGGATATCTACCCTCCCATCACTCTTTTTCTTAAAAAGGGCACTAAAAATTCTGATTGCAAATCCAATGAGCCACCCCCCCCCCCCCCAAAGTTTATACGACCAACCTTTCTATATATAGGTTATAGCCCCCTGGGCATAACTTACAACTGTGGTAAAGTGATTTTAAGGTGGTTGTAGTGAGGTTATAAATGATACCTTATTACTCCCTTTATAGGGGGTATAATTACGGTCCTAGGGTAAGTAAATTTTGGTACCGTGCCTTAGACCAATTACTTTTGGGGCGTACCGACTGGTGTTAATCGAGAAGCTTAAATAAGATTATAGAGAAGTTGGCTATAACATCCCTACGCTGCCACCAGATGTGGTAAAGTGAATTAAAAGCTGTTGTAGTGAGGTTATAGATGATACCTTATTACTCCCTTTACAGGCCGTATAATTACAGTCCTAAGATAAGTATACTTTGGTAGCGTGCCTTAGACCAATCACTTTTGGGGTGTGCCGACTGGTGTTAATCGAGAAGCTTAGATAAGATTGTAGAGAGGTTGTCTATAACATAATACTTTTATTTATCCAACTCACAGCGATACAGGGTCTTGTTATAAATAGGCCACTGGGAGTAATTGTCCAGAGAATCAACAATTATAAGAATACTATCATAAGATATAATACAATAAGACACTTGAACATTTACGTTATTTGAACATTTAATCCAAGGTATCAAACGGGCAGAGGTTTTCCTAGAAAATAGATTAGAGCCAACTCAGTCTAAAAAATCTGAGTATATATATATATATATATATATATATATATATATATATATATATATATATATATATATATATATATATATATATATATATATATATATATATATATATATATATATATACCGTCGCAACATCTCTCTAAAGGAACCTGCTTTTTTAGCTGCGATCATACGAGTGCCGGAGGATCTAGACGAGCAGTCTAAAACAGCTAGTCCCCAAGCGCAATAGAACCCAACGGTTTTACAAGTCTCGAACATTTAAAGTCTGCTTCCCGACTCGAAATAACCTTAATACCTTACTCAACGTCTCTGAAAATCGGATATGAACGTTTTCCATTCGAAGAGTTCGTGTTCTTTCCTCGGCCCTGCTTTAATTGCCACGCAATCGGTCACCTAGCCGCAGATTGTAAGAACGACTCACTATGTTCCAAATGCGGCTCCGCTGATTACAAATCTACATCCGATACCCCGTGTAAGAAGGCAGCCTTTTGCATTGGTTGCAAGAAGCAGGGTCATACTTGCTATTGTATGATATGCCCGAAAAAACTATTACCCCTTGAACTAATGACCTCTTTACTAACTCTTCTATCGTGTAATATAAACGGCTCTTTTATTAATAAACTTCCGCTTCTGGAAAGCCTCCGTTCTGAGTTTAGTGTGATTTGTCTCCAGGAACGTTTTGTTACTAAACATGGTCTGAACATACTTGCGCTAGAGGATATGACAACTTATTGTGTACCCACTAGACAGCTGAACAATAGAGGCCGACCCTCGGGTGGACTTATTACGTTTGTGAAATCAGCTCTCCGTTCTAGTATCTTCGAAGCAAATGATTATTATCTAGCTGTGAGAGTGGACTGTTCTGTGTGTATTAGTGTGTATCTTCCCACAGACTACAATAATGACCAATCTGAGTGTAAATTTGCGCTATCTTGTGAAAAACTAGGTTCATGTATAGACAAAATTCGACACTTAGGTTTACCTTGCATTATAGCTGGTGACTTTAATTGTAATCTGTCTGAGCCGAATTCTCAAGCTTCACCACGTACAACACTAGTTAAGGGCTTATTTAGTGATTTCTTGTGTGTTTTAGATAAATCGTCCGATTTTACGTATGTTCACACGTCCTCGCGAACTTTCAACCTGGACCACGTTGTAGTATCGTCAGATTGGCGAGCGGATATAGTAAAGGTTATTATCAGTTGTCTGATCATATTCCCATAACTTGCTCTATCAATATGCCATGTTCTGGCCACCTAACCGCACCAGTTTCTACTGCAGCACCTTGACTCCGTCGTAACTGTTCGAAAATTGATCAAGCCTAAATCATCGAGTCGGTAGATTTAGTTCTGAATAAAATCAGCGTCCCATTTCATCTCCTACGGAAGTCACTCCAGTTACCTCAAAAAAGAGGTTTCGATTTGTCTAGATATATTATGCGCAGAAATCTGCCATGCTCTCCGCTTCGCAGAAAAACAAGCTGTTCCTTTGCAACGAATTCGTAAAGGAATCATTTCCGGGTGGTCGTCAAATCCAGATATCGTCATTTCATGTAGTCAAGCTAAATTTTGGTTTTCAGTTTGGAAAGAGTGTGGACGTCTGAATATGGGTATTGTGAACAGCATACGGATTTTCACGAAGTTAAAGTTTTCTAAGGCCCTGGATTGGCATCGGAAAAATCTAGTCAATCATTATTCTGCCCCTGCCAAACAAGATAGAAATATAATCTTCAAGTTTGTCTCTCGTTCTGCAAAAATTCTTCTTCACCATCCACAGCTGACATCCCTGAAGATGAATGGTATGCCCATTACGAATCGGAGTTCTCAGATCCTGACCCCTCCATAGAACAATCTTACGAGGCTGCCTTAGATCAGTTTCTATCTTCTCATCCCGATGAAGATTTTATCGTCAGTACCCGCTCTGTTGAAGATGCCATCTGTAGACTCAAATGGAAAGGATCATCGGGCATTGACAAAGTCAGTGCGATCCACTTGAAACACGGAGGTAAACTTCTCGTGGCACATCTCTCTCTGCTTATGCAGATGATTTTCTCTCAAGGGATTGTTCCTGCCTCTTTCTGCATTGGAGATTTGACTCCCATTTCTAAAAAAGGGAAAATCTAAAATTCAATGTATAGCACTCTGTCCGATAACTGTAGCAACGTCACTGTGCAAGCTCTTCGGGTTACTGTTTATACAGGAGCTCAAAAAAGTGTGCTACACTATTCCGTATCAGTTCGGCTTAAAGCGAAGAGCTGGGTGCGTTGATGCCTTGACAGTTATTGCTAATGTTTTGATAGATGCTAAATGCTCTGGAGAGAGCCTTTCTTGGACAAGACATGACATTAGACGTACATTTGGCTCTCTAATCCATGCTGTGATGCTTTTGAAGGCCGGTCAACGTGGGTTCAATCTAGCTGTTATTCGTTCTCTCAGGAATCTGTATTCTAGATTACGAATCCGACTGAAGCTACCTCCTGACAAGGGCTTGACCCCCATTCCGTGCACCCTACTAGTTCCAGTCAAGAAAGGAGCGCGTCAAGGAGCAATCACCTCTCCTGACCTTTTCGATAACTATGTCCTTGATGCACAAGATCAGTGTCCATCTTCGCTGATTCTGTTATCTGCTAACTTGTCTTTGGTATGTTACGTGGACGACATCCTGAATCTTAGCCGAACCCTTCAGCGTGCAATTGATATCTTCAAAATCCTTGAAGTCGAATCTCATAAAGCTGGACTTCAGTTCAACTCTTCAAAATCGGAAATCGTCCTATTCAATTGGAAAACTGATTTTCGTGTTCCTACCATTGCCCTTGGTTTTAGCTCTGTCCAGCCAGTGTATCACCTCATTTATCTAGGTTCACCCATAGGTTCGTCTATCCTTCACGCCCGAAAACTTCTTCTCGAAAAGCTTAAACAAAGAATTTCAGCGTCTCATGTTTCAGTTGTATCTTGCAAACTCCGATTCAACCGGCTGGTTCTAGCAAGCTTGTATAACACCATCGCTCTTCCGCACATTTTATATGCCACGCCCTTCTGAAAACTTCTCACTGAAAATAACCAGAATAAACTCAGAGTGATTTATTTTTGTTTTACTAAGCATTTGCTTCGTCTACCTCCGTCGTATAGGAATTCGCATGTGATTGAAAATTATCAAGTCACAGACTCTGGCGTCGCCTTCATTAGAACAATATCAAAGAGCAATAGAAAAATACACCGATATCAACATGAATGGTCCCATCTGCTCATTCAGTGAAGCAGTGATTCGGTTTCTTTTTTGGTTCAGTTTGTTATAGTTTTTATATTCCTTTTCTGGTTTTTTCTTTTAAGCGCTCCGTCTTGTTGTATGTTGATTTGACGGGTTTTTCAATAAATAAATAAATATATATATATATATATATATATATATATATATATATATATATATATATATATATATATATATATATATATATATATATATATATATATATATATATATATATATATATATATATATATATATATAAAACAAGAACATATTGTGCCCATATCGCTCTTTGTTTAGGCAGCGCTATTGCGCTGCCTATGATTTTATTAGTTGTTTCAGAAGTGGCTAAGATTAGTAAATGCTACAATTTGGGTCTTCATAAGCTGCAAGATTGATATTGCTTGGCTCTCTAATACAAATATACGGTATTGCGAATGACAAAGTCAAATTATCCTTCTTTTAGGCGTCGATAATGTAGTCCTTTTTTTTGAAATGACTCGTTGTTTTTGCATTAACACAAAACCCGTTCTTCATTCTATGATGTATCCACTTAATTAATATATACTGTATGGAGTAATCAACCGTGCTAATTGTCTGATTACCGAGAATAGTCGATCGTATTAAATATAATAATCGATGACACAGCAAATCTTAAAATAACAGAAAAACGGACAGGACCCTAGATTCAGCCATTGGGCTTGCACAGACCGTAGGTGAATATTAATCAGGATATCCTCTATACCTTAGCTTTGACGGTGTTGCAATACCTCCAAGATAGGTAGAAAGTAAACTCCACCACCTTAAGAAAAGCTCGTGCGTTGGTTCTTATAGAAGGGGCGCTCGTATAAACTTCAGAGAGGGATCAATTGATTGAAAATAGAAAGTTCTAGTTCACTTTTAAAGAGTCAAAGGTTGTAAGTTATGCCCTGGGGGCATATAAGATTTTTATAAAAAGATTTTTCGGTTTCTTTATAGAGTGTTGTAAAAACATCAAAAAGGGCTCATTCAACTGGAAATTGAGAGGGTGAGTGCCCTTATTCATAGTCAAAAGTGATTGGAGAGTGAATGCATTCCCACGCCCATCATTTCCCGATAGTTTTGACGATAGTTTTCTATAGACACTTTCTGTAAAAACCTTACATGCCCCCAGGGTAAAACATGCAGCCTTAGCACTGAGGGCTGTATGGGGGGAGGGGGGTTGTCATACTCAAAGACATAATTTCCGGACACTTCAACTACGTTCAACGAAATGGCTATATAAAAATGTTGATCGTAAGTGTTCGGAGAAATGATGGGCGTGAGAATGCATTCACTCTCCGATAACTTTTGACTATGAATAAGGGAACTAACCCTCTCAATTCCCAATTGAATGAGTCCTTTTTGAAGTTTCTGCGAAAAAACTTTCTATAAAAATCTTATATGCCCCCAGGGCATAACTTACAACCTTTTGACTTTTTAAAAGTGAACTAGAACTTTCTATTTTCAATCAATTGAGCCCTCTCTGAAGTTTATACAAGCGTCCTTTCTATACGAACCAACGTACGAGCTTTTCTTAAGGTAGTGGAGTTTACTTTCTACCTATCTTGGAGGTATTGCAACACCGTCAAAGATAAGGTATAGAGAATATCCTGATTAATATTCACCTACGGTCTGTGCAAGCCCAATGGCTGAATCTAGGATCCTGTACGTTTTTTCTGTTATTTTAAGATTTGCTGTGTCATCGATTATTATATTTAACACTATCGACTATTCTCGGTAATCAGAAATTTAGCACGGTTGATTACTCCATACAGTATATATTAATTAAGTGGATACATCATAGAATGAAGAACGGCTTTTGTGTTAATGCAAAAACAACGAGTCATTTCAAAAAAAGACTACATTATCGACACCTAAAAGGAGGATAATTTGACTTTGGCATTCGCAATACCGTGTATTTGTATCACAGAGCCAAGCAATATCAATCTTGCAGCTTAGAAAGACCGAAATTTTAGCATTTACTGATCTTAGCCACTTCTGAAACAACTAATAAAATCATAGGCAGCGCAATAGCGCTGCCTAAAGAAAGAGTGATGTGGGCACAATATATTCTTTTTTTTCTTTTAGACCAGGACACTTCGTATCGAAGGAATTGTCTTAGAAACTTCAAAAAGGATTCATTCGATTGGAAATTAGAAGTGCCCTTTTAAAAGTCGAAAATAATTGGAGGGCAACTAACTCCCCTCTCACACCCAACATTTCGCCAAACACATCCAATCAAAATTTTGAGATTGCCATTTTTTTCAACGTAATTGAAAGGTTCAGAAATTAATGTCTTTGAGGATGACAGACTTGACTCAGTCTTTGACCTATTAAGATCTAAACCAGTTTATATTGTTTAGCCAGTTTTCAAAGAGGATTATTGTTTGGATATTTATTTCATTGCGCAACAAGTGAAATTGTGTACAATACTGTATAAAGCAGTGAAAAATTTGCTTTGGATAATTGGATAATATTATAACTGTTGCTGTGGATGCCAGAGTACGCTGGAATAAACGTTTGCAGGTCTCCACGGTCCATCGGGCCACCGGCCACAAAGGTGATCGCCAATGCCATCCGTAGGCCTGCTCAGTAAAAGATAAGTGATTTTGGGTTTTTTCTCGTTTGTGTCTTCAAGATGCCCTTTAAACAGTTTGATTTAGCCCTAGCTCATTTCCAAGGATTCCCGTTATGGCCAGTCAGAGTCCTGCAGATCGTTAAAGATAGCAAAGGCCGAGAAAACTTCATTGTTTTCTGCTACGGAGATCACAAGGAAATTAGGCTCACTGAAAAAAAGTTTAGTACTGTATGAAGATAATATAAAGGAAAAGGAGCAAAAACCGGGAAAAGGAGCAAAGCTTGCGTTTGAAGAAGCTAAAAATTCTCCCGAAATCTACAAACAAAGCAAATCGTACGCTTCGCTTGAAATCAGCGAGCCAGCGAGCTCGTCATCTCAGCTGTTGGAGAGAATTGTTGCTAGCGAGGATGAAATTGCAACGCAAAATCAATGATGGAATTAATTACTGAGAAGGTTTTAGAAAAGTGCGGGGATAAACAACAGAAAAGTGGGGATTCTCTAAAGCAATCGTGCGAGATGATAATTAGTGAAATCTATGCCTCAGTGTCCCTTGAGTTTACACCAAAGTTTCAGAGCATATTAGAGTCACACAAAAGTTTGAAAGCAGAAGTTCAAGGGTTGGAAAATCGCGTGGAACAGATGGAAAGTAGAATAGATGATTTTGAACAAGAAACGCTTCTAGATAGCCTAGTTTTCAACGGTATGAAGCAGTTACCGGGTGAAGATTTGAAAGCAACAACTATGAATATCATAACAAAGAAAATGGAAGTCACCGGTTTTTCACAAAATGACATTCAGAGTATTTACCGCTACCGTTTAAATAATTCTACTGCACAAGGCCAAAGAGATGTTGCAACGGTGTTTGTGAAATTGAGAAGCAGCGAAATGGCAAAGAAAGTTTTCAAGAGCAAAACTAAACTTGCTAAGTCTGGCATTTTCGTCTCTGAGGCCCTAACGAAACACCGTCGGAACATTCTGAATACGGCAAGGGATAGTTTTGGAGTGTGAAATGTCTGGTTTGATCGTGGGCTAATCCTTGCAAAATTCCCAACAGACACCATTGCTCGCAGGATTCGGTGACTGGCGGATTGCTTTTAGTTGCTTGTGGTGATTTTGTAGTTTTGGTTTATTATTTGTCAATATTTTGTTCTCTTTTCATATATTATTATTTATCTGTTCCGAGAGCCCAGCTGCCCTTTTTTTTACTTTTTTTTATTTTTTTTTATTTTATTTTTTTTATTTTTTTTTTCACAATGCAAGTTATGAAAGTGTTTATTAGATATAAATATGTGTGATGTACCAATCGGTACCACATCGAGGCTGAGCCATTTGGAAAGTTGCCCGTTTGATATTGATAGTTATTTACTTTCGGATTTGGCGAATGAAGAGTCTACAGTGAGTTATAGACCTTTGCAGTTTAGTAAATATTGTGATTCTTCTTATCTTGGAATTATGCAAAATGCTGGTTTTAATGCGTGTTCGTGGAACTGCCACCTTACTTCTTCGTATGATGAGTTATTTGATTTTCTTTTGAAATGTAGGAATCTCCATGTTATGGCCCTTCGTGAAACATTTTTGAGTAAGGATAGTCCTCTCTCGTCTTTTAATTTTCCGGGCTATCAGCTTACCACGAGGAGTAGAGCTTCAATGAACCGCAGCGGACTCGGTTTAATAGTAAGTGATTCACTTAAATGGAAGCCCAGGGAGGATCTTGATGTCTGGAGAGAAGGTAAGGTAGAAACACTTTCTATTGAAATTGAGTTTGGTATGAGGCTTGGTGTGAGAAAAACTATCCTATCAGTAGTTTATAAACCTCCAAGAGCGTCGTATGAGGAATTCACAGAAGGTTTCCAAAGTCTTCTAATGATAGTTCAGAAGTCGCAGCAAGAGTTAATATGTATGGGGGATTTTAATTTTGATCTTTTATCTACACGTAGTTTTAATTTAGATTTTTTAAATTTTATGGTTTCTAATTATCTTTTTCCCGCTGTAACAATTCCTGATAGTATCACGGACCACTCTGCTACCCTGATTGACAATGTGTTTGTCTCTTCAAAGTATATCCGAAAGGCCTTTTCTAGTATTGTAGTGAATTCGGCATCTGATCATTTTCCAGTGGTATTTAGTTTAGATTTACAAGTGTCACGCCAGAAAAAGCAAAAAATATTGTTCGAGAGATTAAGCCTGAAAACATTCGTAAGTTTAAAGAAGAAATAAGTACAACATATTTGGAATCTGTATTGAACTAGGATGACCCCTGTGATGCTTTGGAGCAATTTAGTAGCATTATAACTACTGCATTTGACAAAACTTGTCCACTGAAGACACTCAGACAGAGACCAAATATGCCGAAAAAACCATGGGCCGAGGAAGAGCTAGTTAACTTACTTGAACAGCGTGACAGTGCGTTTCAGGATTATCTGAGATCTTCAAAGGAGGAAGACAATGCTCATTTTAAACAGCTTCGGAATATGGCGAACTCACTGAAAAGAAAAAAAAAGAAACAATATTACTCGGCACTTTTTGAGGAAAATAAAGCAGATCTGAAAAGCACTTTGGAAAGTTATTATTAATGAACTGGTTAGCGGGTGTTGGAGAACTCAAGACCCTCGAATTGAAATCGAAGGAGTGGTTGTAGAGGATAGACAAGAGCTGTGTGACAAGTTTGGTGATTATTTTAGTCACATTGGAACGAAGATACAAGCGGAAATTAGAAATTCCCAAGCTCTTGTTGGTGGCAACTCGTGTGCTGATGGGAGGGGCGAGGGAACGGAAATGGAATTTCGTCCTTGTGACTCATATGAATTAACAAAGATCGTCAGCTCGATTGGATCCAACAGTGCCGGGTTAGATGGTGTTAACCTGAAGACTTCGATAAATTCTGGTGTACATTCTTCCTGTGCTCGTGCACCTAATATATTTATCAATGGAGAAGGGAGTAATTCCAAATTTATTGAAAACACTCAAGTGGATATATCAAACTGGAGTCCTATTTCTATTTTTCCAGTGTTTTCGAAACTGTATGAAAAAGTTATCCATGGAAGACTTTATGATCACCTCACGAGCCTGCATGCATTGTATGATGGGCAGTTTGGATTCCGGAAGGGCCATTCGACTTCGCATACTGTAAAACATCTTTTAGAAAATATGAATTTAGCTTTGGAAAATGGTGAATATTTTATTAGTATTTTTATAGATTTTAAAAAAGCGTTTGATACCGTTGATTTTAGTATTTTATTGGATAGATTAAGGGATTTGGCTGTAAAAGGGAGATGTTTGGATTGTTTTAGTTCGTATTTAAATGGTAGGTCAGTTAGGGTGAATCTAGGGGAGAAGTTTTCTAAGTTTTCCCTGTTTCTTGCGGAGTTCCCCAGGGTTCCGTCTTAGGAACCCTGTTGTATTTAGTGTACGTTGACAGTATGTGCTCTTATACTCCTAGTGCGTTTATGTCATATTTTACAGACGAAACAGCATTTGGTATGGCAGCGAAGACTCTTGAAGAATTGGTCCTGAAGGAAAACAGAAATCAGCAAGGGTTGAGTGGCTTTGCAGGCATTAGCTTACTTAGCATTAACGCGGCAAAGAGTAACTCTATTCTGTTTAGTCGGACTGGTGTATCCCCAAATCTTCCCTGTGAAATAGCAATAAATGGTGATGTACTAAAGCGGGTTGAGGAAGTGCGTTACCTAGGATTCATTCTCGATCAGAACCTCAGCTGGAGAAGGCACAGTGATGTGGCTGCGTGTAAGGTAGCCCTTGGCCTTGGGATTTTAAGGCGTTTTCAACATTTTTTGCCTTCTCATATTTTAGTTCTTTTATACCATTCTTTGATTGCGCCGTATATAAATTATGGATGTATGATTTGGGCTAGTAATTTGACGTGCAATTTTAAATAAGTGCAGATTCAGCAATATAAAGCAGTGAGATTAATTGGTAAGCATGATACAGGAGTTTTAAGTACAGGGTCGAGTTTTATGAAAATTATGAATTTTAATTTAGGTCAGATAAGAGATTTTTATATTGGTATTTTTTTGTTTAAAAGCTTTAATTGTTTAGCACCTGATATTTTGAGCTAATTTTTTCGTTTTAACTGATTTTAACAAGGATGTGCTACGAGAAAGACTGCAGACCTATTAAGTGAGCCAAAAGGTGTGGTTCGTTCTACCTATGTGGCAAGGCACTCGAGTCCAGTGGTCTGGAATACTTTTCCAGACTCAATTCGGGAAGCGGAAAGTGTCCCGCAATTTAAAAACCAGTTAAAGAAGCATCTCCTTGCGGGCAGTTGGTGAGTGTGGGGCTGGAAGACGAGAGAGGACAAATTAAGTAATTTTTTGTTCTGTTATTAATATATTCGTTTTATTATATTATTTTTTTTATTATTTATTTATTTTTATTTATATTTTTTTTCTTTTTTTTTCATTTATTAGTCAGTAATTATTATTATTATCTCTTTTTTTTATTGTTCTTTATTTGTGTTTATTTCAGTGATGATTTGGTTAGTTTTATAATTTAGTAAATGTGTACTGTTGCGTTTTTCACGCATATATGTGCTTTATTTGTAGCCGGTCGTAAAGCCGGCATGAATCATTTTTAGTAAGTTGTTGAATCTTGAATCTTGAATCTGAATCTTGAAAAACCCCTCACAGTCCTCAGGGAAAGGGTTGTAAGTTATGCCCTGGAGGCATATAAGGTGTTTATAGAAAGTGCTGTCGTAGAAACTTTGAAAAGGGCTCATTCGATTGAAAATTGGAAGGGCTAGTGCCCTTTTTATTAGTCAAAAGTGATTGGCGGGCAACTAACCCCTCTCTCACGCGCACCATTTCCCCAAACACATTCAATCAAAATTTTGAGATAGGCATTTTGTTAAACGTAGTTGAAAGGTCCGAAAGTTATGTCTTTGAGGATGACAGCCCCCCCCCCTCAGCCGTCAGGGCAAGGGCTCTGGGGGCAAATGAGGTTCTCATAGAAAGAGTTGTCGTAGAAAACTCAAAAAGGGCTCATTCGAATTGAAATTGAAAGGGTTAGTGACCTTTTAATAGTCGAAAGTGATTGGCGGGCAACTAACCCCTTCTCACGCCCACCATTCCCCCAAACACATTCAATCAAAATTTTGAGATAGCTATTTTGTTACAACTAGTTGAAAGTTCTGGGTCTTACAGGAATTAGGTCTTTGAGGATGACAAACCCCCCACACCCCTCAGGACAAGGGTTGTAAATTATGCCCTGGAAACATACATGGTTTTTATAGAAAGTGTTGTCGTAGAAACTTCAAAAATGGCCCATCGATTGGAAATTGAAAGGGCTAGTGCCCTTTTTAATAGTCAAAAGTGATTGAAGGGCAACTAACCCCCGTCTCACGCCCACCATTTCCCCCACCACATCCAATCAAAATTTTGAGATAGCCATTTGTTCAACAAAGTTAAAAGTTCTGGAAATTAGGTCTTTGAGGATGACAAGCCCCCCCCAGCCCTCAGGGCAAGGTTTGTAACCTATGCCCTGGGTGTTATAAGGTTTTTTATAGAAAGTGTTGTCGTAGAAACTTCAAAAAGGGCTCATTCGATTGGAAATTGAAAGGGCTAGTGCCCTTTTTAATAGTCGAAAGTTATTGAAGGGCAACTAACCCCCGTCTCACGCCCGCCATTTCCCCCAACACATCCAATCAAAATTTTGAGATAGACATTTTGTTCAACGTAGTTGAAAGGTCAAGAAATTATGTCTTAGAGGATGACACCCCTCCCCCCCCCACAACTCCCAGGGCAAAGGTTGTGAGTTATGCCCTGAGGGCATATAAGATTTTTATAGAAAGTTTTGTCGTAGAAACTTCAAAAAATGTTCATTCAATTGAGAATTGTGAGGGTTAGTGCACTTATTGATAGTCAAAAGCGATCGGAGAGCGAATGCGCCCCCCCTCGCCCATCATTTCCCCAAACACTTCCGATCAACATTTTTAAATAGCCATTTTGTTGAACGCAGTTGAACGGTCCTAAAATTATGTCTTTGAGTCTGACAAACACCCCTCCGATAGCCGTCAGTGCTAAGGTTGTAAGTTATACCCTGGGGGCATTTAAGGTTTTCAGAGGCAACGCTATAGCGTTGCCTATAGTAAAGGCCCTACAACTCCAATGTTTTATTATTTTTTTTTCCAGAGGCACTTCATATGGAAGGAGTCCCTGTAGAAACTTCGAAGGGGGCTAATTTGATTGGAAATCGAGAGTTCTAGTGCCCTTTTTAAGGGTCAAAAATGACTGGAAGGCAACTAACACCCCTTCCACGCCCACCAGTTCCAATCAAAATTGTTCTGCGTAGTTGATTTCCACATAGAAATTATGCTTTTGAGGAGGACACTCCCTCAAGGCCCTCAGAGCAAGGGTTGTAAGTTACGCCCTGGGGGCATATAAGGTTTGTATAGAAATTTTTGTCGTAGAAACTTCAAAAATGACTCATTCGATTGGAAATTAAAAGGGCTAGTGCCCTTTTTAATAGTCAAAAGTGAATGGATGGCAGCTAACCCCCCCCCCCTCACGCCCATCTTTTCCCCAAACACATCCAATCAAAACTTTGATATAGCTATTTTGTTCAACGTAGTTGAAAGTTCTGGAAATTATATGTTTGAGCAGGATATTATATGAACGTAGTTGAAAATTTAGGACATTAGGTCTTTGTAGATAACAACTCCCCCCCCCCCACAGCCCTCAGAGCAAGGGTTGTAAGTTATGCCGAGTGGGTCTTTGAAGTTCTAATTGAACGCTTTGTCGTGTACACTTCAGAAATGGCTCATTCGATTGGAAATTTAAATGGCTAGTTCCCTTTTTAATAGTCGAAAGTGATTGGAAGGCAACTAAAACCCCTTCCATGCCCACCATTTCCCCAAACACATCCAATCAGAATTTTGATATAGCCACTTTGCTCAACATATTTGAAAGTTCTGGAAATTATATGTTTTAGCAGGACACTCCCCCAACAGTCTTCAGGGCAAGGGTTATAAGTTACGCCCTGGGGGCATATATGGTTCTTATGGAAGGAATGCTCGTATAAACTTCAGAGAGGGCTCATTTGATTGGAAATTGAAAGTTCTAGGTTACTTTTTAAGCGTTAAAAGATATCGGTGAGTAGCCAACTTCCCCTCCCCCAAACCCTTTTTTCCCAAATGAATCTGATAAAAATTTTGAGGTAGATATTTTTTAAAAATATTTCAAAGGTCATATATCAAAAATTCCGGTTGCGACACAACCCCCCAGGGCCCGGGGCAGGCGTTGTAAGTTATGCCAGTTATGCCCTGGGGGCATATGTGGGTCTTATGGAAGGGAGGCTCGTATAAACTTCAAAAAGGACTCATTGTATTGGAAATTAAAAGTTCTAGTTCACTTTTAAAGAGTCAAAAGATATTGGAAGGTACCTAGCCCCTCCTCCTCCATGCTCTTTTTCCTCAAGCCCACCCGATAAGAACTTTGAGATAGCCTTTAAAAAAAAATTGTTCAAAGACAATGTAGCGAAAACTCCGGGGTCGACACAGCCTCCCAGGTCCTGAGGGAAGGCGTTTTTAGTTATGCCCTGGAGGAATATATGGTTCTTATGGAAGGGATGCTCTTAAACACTTCAGAGAGGGCTTATTTGATTAGAAATTGAAAGTTATAGTTCAGTTTAGATAAAAAGAGATTGAAGGGCAACTAGCCCCCCCACGACCCTTATTCCCCAAATGTATCCAATAAAAATAGTGACGAAGACCACACTGCCTTTCCATAACAAACAACAAAAGCACGAAGAATAATAGGGAAATCTTTTTGCAAGACAGTGGAGATAATTCGAATGAATATTTCGGCCCTATGTACAAGGGCCGTCCTCAGCAAGACAAAAATATATAAAAGAAAAAAGACTCACGATAACATGCGACCAATAAAACCTCAAATTAAAATTTTTTCCAAAGCAGTCATAGCATCCTTAGTTCAGCGAAGTTCAACCAGGACTGATAAAAAGTAAAAAAAAGTAAAAAGTAAGGGCACTAACCCTCTCAATTCTCAATTGAATGAGCCCCTTTCGAAGTTTCTACGACAAAACTTTCCATAAATATCTTATATGCCCCCAGGGCATTACTTACAACCTTTGCCCTGGGGGCTGTGGGGGGTTGTCATTCTCAAAGACATAAGTTCTGGACCTTACAACTACGTTGAACAAAATGTCTATCTCAAAATTTTGATTGGATGTGTTCGGGGAAATGGTGAGCTTGAGAGGGGGGGGGTTAGTTGCCCTCCAATTACTTTCGACTATTAAAAAGGGCACTGGCCCTTTCAATTCCCAATCGAATGAGCCTTTTTTGAAGTTTCTACGACAATGCTTTCTATAAAAACCTTATATCCAAAAATTAAGGTCTTACTCTTCAGACAACCTAATATCCAAAAATTAAGGTCTTACTCTTCAGAAAATGAACGAAGACGACAACACTGATTGTTGCTTAACCGTGTTCGAAAACTACTGCAACGCTTTGTGGATGGGAAGAAAGCTCTGTGTTAGATGCCTCTGCCTACTGGTAAAGCTCTAGATGCAATTTCTGGCATGAACCCAACACAATATCGTAGGTTCTTAAATCCAAAAAGCACTATTTTTGGAAGATACAGGCTTTCAGAAAATAGCCACCTTACTAAATCCTGTGACCCTCGTATGTCGATAAGTACAACGTTTAAAGAGTACACGGATACAAATGAGCTTGAAAAAGTGGATAGAAATTACCAATCGCGATAGTGCAGCTGCTACAGCTAATACGATAAAACTAAAAGAGATTTTTAATCAAGTTGTATTAGAACAGTTCATCAAGAACCTTTCTTTTCCACGCTTGACGACATGTCTTAAGCAGATCGTGCCTAAGACAGTAGCAATAACCATAACTGTGATAACGGTGAATACGGTGTGATAAATAACGGTATGATAACTAGCAATAACGGTGAATACGAGGATGAAAGACTATAACGATAAATTTGAGGTTTATTGTAGAAACTGCTTAAGAATAACTAGTAGCGACACTGTAATAATCAATACCACCCTTCAAATATTAGTACATGGTGCAATTAATAGCACCCTACAAATATTGAATAATGCAAATTATAATTTAGTTTACATACATTAAATAGTAAAATATCAGGCTTTCATATAGTGAATATCGAAAAAGATTAAGTTCGCTTCAAATTATAATATACTAGGACTAAGGACTAAAAAGTATGATATAATTTTTTCTCTCAAGAAACTATGTATATAAATAAAAAAGAGGGGCACAAAAAGGATTTGGCTTTACACAGCGTAAAGCCAAATCCGCAGCCAAATACACAGCGGATTTGGCTTTAACGAAATTGACTTAACATCAAATTGGGCTAAGTTATAAAAGTATAAAGGAAAAGTCGGTAATTGGAGAAAAAGGAGTTAAAAAGATCAAACTATGTGAAACCCAATGTGTACCTCTTCTTTTCACTTATCTTCATGCATTCCCAACATGGTCCTAGGTAGTTGGATGGATGTGTAAGGTGAGAGCCTCGTTCAAGTGCACATTTGTCTCAATTGCTGGATTAGGACGACAGTTTTTTTTTTTTTTTTTTTTTTTTTTTTTTTTTTTTTTTTTTTGCCAAGTA
This sequence comes from Artemia sp. Qi Xiang Cuo, assembly GCF_049724085.1. Taxonomy (NCBI): domain Eukaryota; kingdom Metazoa; phylum Arthropoda; class Branchiopoda; order Anostraca; family Artemiidae; genus Artemia; species Artemia sp. Qi Xiang Cuo. Next base: position 48,413,939 of record NC_142806.1, read on the forward strand.
ATTACCTCTCAAACATAATATGAATCCAGGTTGGATCTAGTGCTGGTGGAGGACTCAGAAAAATTCCTCCCCGACGGACCTTAACCCTGGTCCAGGTTTTACCTGAAATTGATGATTATTTGGCGAATTTATCACTTATTTTAAAAGGGTTGCATAAGCAAATGTTCTATTTAGGGGTTTTTTTTTTTTTTTTTTTTTTTTTTTTTTTTTTTTGTATGATTAGTTAGAGTAACCTTATTACTTCTGGACTTTTGGCTTGTCTTTTGGAGATGTTTTGGATTTTTCTATTGTTTGTCGTTTTGGTTTTATTTGATTTCGTATTTTATATTGAATAATATTGAAAAGGATTATATTCGAAGGGGTCTGCCAAATATTAGTAAGTGTAATGGTCGTTGTTTTCTTTGTCAAGATAACTTAATCCCTCGAAATGATGCTAAAATCATTTTATATAATAAAAAGTTTCAGTTTTTATTAACTTGACAGGTAAATTGTAAAACAAATAATATTATCTATTTACTAGAATGTAAAAATTGTCAATTACAATATGTGGGGAAACAATTAACAATATATATAAGAGATTTTCGGGAAATAAAACTACAATTACCAAGGAAAAAACTAATAATTATCTAGTTCAACATTGTAATAATGGTACTTGCTCGGTATATAATCTAACTATTACAATTTTAGAAAATCTGGACCTAGAAAACTTTACTAAAGAGGAAAAAAATAATAAATTACGCAGACAAGAAGAGTATTGGATCCATGGTCAGGCTACTGCGCATCCTTCTTGGCTAAATGATCGAGTTGCGAAATACGGAGACATGTCAAATGTAGTTGCTAATTGTATCAATGGGCTAACTGAGCACCCTTCTTTTAATTGCCCCACTAAACGTAAAAACCGATCAAGAGGACATAGAAAAAATAATAAAAAGAATTATTTAGATTTAAATGCATTTTTAATCGATTTAGGTAACATATTTGATACTAATGGAATGACTAGTTTAATACAATCTTTAAATAAGTTATTGAATAATAATTTAATAAAAGTTTTCTTGATTGCAAAAAATAGTGTAAAATGTAACTAAAAAAATAAATTAATTTATTATTCAGTTTGTATTTTAGCTAAATCAAAATTTATCTCAAAATATATTAAATCTGAAAAAATTGTAAATAATGATAATAGATTATATTTGTCAATTAGTTTTTGTTCTAAACAAATAGAAGATATTAATTTGTCAAGAATCTTAAACCAGCGGAAAGTAAAGAACGTCCGTCCATTCTATTTGGTATATAATGGTAGTCCGATTTTAATACATAAATTTTCAAAAAAAATTGGTCAAAGAATTTTTAACTATAATTCAATAATTAAAGAACTGGACAGGGGGAGTAATTGGAAACCGGTTTGTAATTGCGATCACTTTTTATCGTATGTGGATCAAACTTATAGGCATGTTGTAACGGGAGATGTGTTCATTATAAAGAATCGTGATCTTCAAAAGATAATGAAAATGGGGGCTAAGTTCCGTTTTTCTTACCATATGATGCCAGCAGATATTCTTAGGGGATTAAAAAATGATTTAAATGTATTTATTGATAATTGGTGCAAGAAGGAGAAAATTACTAAAGATAAATTTCAGAATTGGATAAATTTGATTTTGACTAGTGTAAGAAATAGCATGTATAGAATTAATCCTACAGACTCTTTGAAAAATTAAATATTTTATATTTTCAGTTAAAAGAAAGAAATTGCTAATATTCAGATTTAATTTACAACCGTACCAGTTTAAAAGGCAAGTAATTGTTTTGACGAGATTTTTCAGCTACTCTTAATATTGTTTTATCAAATGATATACTAACAAAAAATGCAGAAAACAAGGCCAAGCTGGAGTAGAACAGTTTAATTGAAAATATAGAAGAAATAATTTTGAAAAAATTCAATATTAAAATAAATGATACTGAAAAACAGTTTCCTTTCTTATATTGGACGATAAAATTTCATAAAAATCCACCAAAACCACGTTTTATTGCTGGGGCAGCGAGGTGTCCAACCAGAATTGCGGCCACTGACCTATCTTTAATTTTAGGAGAAATTAGAAATAAATTTCAAGCATATTGATCCGGAATTAAAAAATTTTCTAACTTTAACCCATATTGGAGTGTTAATAACTCGTCACAAAGGATAGATTCTTTGGTGAATGTTTCAGCTTAAAGATTCGAGTAATTTGATTTTACTACTTTTTATACAAATTTTTCACTAAATTTAGTATTCGAAAAACTGAAAACGGTGATAAATAAATCTTTTCTTTTGTCTAATATCGGATTTTTGAAAATTGATACTTTTAATAAAAAAGACCGATGGACGAATTTCTTTAGAAGCACTATTAATTCAAGATGTTATAGCTTGGATATGGTATGCGATTTATTGGAATTTGTTCTATTTAATACATTTATAAGATTTAATGGGACTTTATATAAACAAACTGTAGGTATTCCTATGGGTGGGAATGCAAGTCCATTCATAGCAGACCTGTTTTTAAGTCAATTAGAATATGAATATATGATAAATAAAAATAGCTCAAGCAGCGTAAAATATAACCTTTCAAATAATAAAAGATATCTGGACGATCTCTTGGTAATAAATTGTGCAGAGTTTATTGAGATTTCAAAAAATATTTATCCACAAGAGTTAATTCTTGAGCCTAGCTATGGGATGGGATACTCCGACCATTTCTTAGATTTAAATATTAATATTTCAAATAATAATAAATTAGTTTTTAAATTATATAATAAAACGGATGATTTTAATTTTGAAGTAATTAATTTTCCATATCTTGAAAGTAATATACATTCAAATATTACTTATTCGGCTTATTATTCCCAATTATTTAGGTATGCAAAAATATGCAGTAATTACGCAGATTTTAAAATTAGATGTAAAAAGCTGAGCGAAAAACTGATCTTAAGAGGTTTTTCTGCCAAAAAAAATAGTTGGCAATTCAAAAAATTTAGTTTCATGTATCATGAACTCTTAAGTAAATATACAAAAAATTATAAAGAAATACTGAATGATATTTTAATATAATTTCTTGCAGGTTGAGTTTCTAGGGGTTTCAAACAAGCTTGAGGATCTGTGAATTGGTAATTGGTTCCAGATACCAATAAAAGATACATCTGGAAATGTCTTCATTGGTTCCAGAATGGTCTGTTTCAGTGACTTCTGGGATTTGATTATGGAAACATTGAAACTCTTTTTGTATGTAATTTTTATTAGCTTGACTAGTATGCATGTATTTCACAGGTTTGACCTGACATAGGGTTACCATATAGATCCTATGGTAGAGGCGCCACCGTTCTGGGTAAAGAATGTAAAGCCTCGAAACCCGTTAAGGCCGGTGGTATTCTTCTGATGAGCCCTAAATGGAAGGTTTTACTTGGAAATATTTTGCTAGATTTAAGGTGCTTTTGCTGGTAATTTTACATCGACTTACATTTATTGATGACAACTTTGCATGGATTTGGACTTTTCTATTTGGTTGATGGTTTGGGTATACTGTTTGGTCCTAGGTAGTTGGATGGATGTGTAAGGTGAGAGCCTCGTTCAAATGCACATTTGTCTCAATTGCTGGATTAGGACGACAGTTTTTTTTTTTTTTTTTTTTTTTTTTTTTTTTTTTTTTTTTTTTTTTTTTGCCAAGTAATTACCTCTTAAACATAATATATATATATATATATATATATATATATATATATATATATATATATATATATATATATATATATATATATATATATATATATATATATATATATATATATATATATATATATATATATATATATATATATATATATATATATATATATATATATATATATATATATATATATATATATATATATATATATATATATATATATATATATATATATATATATATATATATATATATATATATATATATATATATATATATATATATATATATATATATATATATATATATATATATATATATATATATATATATATATATATATATATATATATATATATATATATATATATAATGTATACATATATCTATCTATACTATATATAATTTCTCTCTAGCAGGCACCTTTTTACTCAATAAAAATTTTCAAACTGAGGAGATTCACCTAATCATCTTGGGTGGTTGGCTTCTGTTTTGATTCCAATAGATTCCCAATCATCACAAATCCAAGTGTCATTATAGCTTTATTTTTAGTTGGTAAGATTTGATACACAGAAAGCTGATTTTTTCAACCTTTAGACGCCGGAAGTGAAGTGTTTGTTTATGCAAATAGGTGACTGCTTGTCTGCCTCTGAGACAGACAAGCAAAATTGTAAATTGTTAAACTGACGAGCAAAAATTGTAAATAGTCATATGTTTACGATAATTTTTCTCCGTGAATTTATGGAAATTAAAAAAAAAGTTTTCTTTACTATGAGTCATGACTTTTTACTAGTTTTTACTAGATTTCGGGAAATTTACTAGATCCTCTAAATTTACTAGATTTTTTTTTTTACTAGATCTAGTAAAATTTTACTGACGGTGGCAACCCTGGTTCTTACCGCTACGCTATCAAGTCTTGTATAACAAGAGTTCGTTTTGTAGTTTTTGTTGTGTCCAATTACCAGTTATGCTATATTATTTATAAAAGAGGGAGTATACAAGATGGGAGAATGTTGATGTTATATTATTGCACTGTCATCGAAATTGCATATACTCACAAAATTTGGAATTGGTCAAAACAGGCTTACAAAATAGCGTGGTTTGCTGAGTGTTTCATGTTTTTTTTTTGAAAAACAAATTTATTTTTGTAAAAACAAAATTGATGCACCATGAAGCATCGATTTCTACTATAGGAGGATAATCAAATATATATATATATATATATATATATATATATATATATATATATATATATATATATATATACATATACATATACATATATATATATATATATATATATATATATACATACATATATATATATATATATATATATATATATATATACATATATATATACATATATATATATATATACATATATATATATATATATATATATACATATATATATATATATATATATATATATATATATATATATATATATATATATATATATATATATATATATATATATATATATATATATATATATATATATATATATATATATATATATATTAATATATATATATATATAGATATATATATATATATATATATATATATATATATATATATATATATATATATATATATATATATATATATATATATATATATATATATATATATATATATATATATATATATATATATATATATATATATATATATTATATTTCTACTTACTTTTAATTTCTCTCAGCAGGCTCCTTTTTCCTCAATAAAAATTTTCAAACTGAGGAGATTCACCTAATCACCTTGGGTGGTTGGCTTTTGTTATGATTCCAATAGATTCCCAATCATCACAAATCCCAGTATCATTATAGCTTCATTTTTAGCTGGTAAGATTTGATTTACAGAAAGCAGATTTTGTTGATCTTTAGACGCCAGAAGTGAATTTCATACTTATGAAAATAGGTGACTTCTTATCTGTCTCTGAAATAAGCAAGCAAATTTGTAGATTATAAAACAAACAGGGAAAATTGATAAATTGTCTTAAATTTAGAACAATATCTTCCCCTGAAGTTAAGGCAAAAATAACAGTTTTGTTTACCATTAACCATGACTTTTTACTAGTTTTTACTATTTATCGGGATTTTTACTAGATCCTCTAAATTTACTAAATTTTTTTTTTTTACTAGATCTAGTAAAATCCTACTGATCGGTGGCAACCCTGGTTCTTACCGCTACGCTATCAAGTCTTGTATAACAAGAGTTCGTTTTGTAGTTTTTGTTGTGTCCAATTACCAGTTATGCTATAATATTTATAAAAGAGGGAGTATACAAGATGGGAGAATGTTGATGTTATATTATTGCACTGTCATCGAAATTGCATATACTCACAAAATTTGGAATTGGTCAAAAAAGGCTTACAAAATAGCATGGTTTGCTGAGTGTTTCATGGTTTACCAGATTCCAAAGCCATATCGAGCAACGTTAAAGTTTATAACGAACATAAATTATTCCGTACATTAGGGGGGCAAACTCCTCCCTCAACTCACGCGCTTTGTGCTAAAGTCTTAAAAATATTTAAAAATACTGATCATTCGAATTCACTGGGCCTTGTGTCTGAGCAATCTTTCATAGAGAATTGTGACAAAAAGCCAAACTTTAGCGTAAAGAGCAAGGATTGAGGAAGGGGTAGTCCCACTAGCACACGGAATAACTTCTCTTCGTTTTATTTTTAATATTACTCCTGACTTTCAGTTTAAAAAAAATTGTTTTTTTCAATTTCTGACTGTTTTTCAAATAATGCCAGGAATCCCCTTACCTCCCCCTCCCTCCATGTAGAATTACCCCTGTAAAATTCTCCCAGGAAACTTTCCTCTCCACGGAAAATTCTCGCCATGGAAAATCCCTCACCCAAAAAATATTCACACATTTCCCAATAACAAAAACTACATGTGAACAAGGATAAATTGCTTAACTTAGAGCCCTTTATCCAAGGGCTATGGGGTTCTTGCCATTCCAAAAGGTATAGTTATTGGACCCTTCGACTTAGCCGGATCAAATGGCTACCTCGATATTTTGATTGGATGTCTTTGGGGGGAAAAGAGGCGTAAGAGGGAGGTTCGTTGCCCTCCAATTTTTTGGTCACTTAAAAAGGGAATTAGAACTGTTAATTTCATTTGAACGAGCCCTCTCCTGATCTTCTAGGACAAAAACTGTCTCGACACTATCCCATCTGGGCAAAACAAACAGAAAAAATTAAATAAACATGCATCCGTGATCTTTCTTCTAGCAAAAAAATTAAAAATTCCACATTTTTGTTGATAAAAGCTTGAATCCTTTCTCAGCTATGCCAAATTTGATGGTGTAATTTTCAGTAAGATCGCTTAACTTTTCAGGCTAAATCAAAATATTTTCTCAGGCTCGCAGCTTTTGATGGGCTGCATTAAACTTAATAATTTTTATACATTTGAAATCACCATAAAAATTGAATTCTTTTCATGTATAAATTTTCCTTAAAATTCCTTTTGTTAAAATTTTGATTACTATTATGCTGAATCCCTCCTTATTCTGGCCCATTGTAATTGTTTTTTGACCCATATAGGAAATTTTCAATTTTATAATGAATAGGACTAAAAAAATAGATATTGTCACCAAACACGGAATTTTTCGGGCAATCATATATTATGCTTGTTCTGTGTTTCAAGATTTATTACAACATTCCTTACGTAATAGATTAATTTCTGCCCTAGTTGTCCTACCTAACACGGAATCTTCCGGGTAATCATATATTAGCACAATGAAACTGCAATGCTATGTCTTTCGGGGCTGGGATTTGACTTTTGGTGTTGCTGATTATTTAGTTTGGGGCAGGGGTCAGTGGCGCGACCCTGTAATATAGCCAGAGTAGTGCCGGCTCTAAATGGGTACCTAGAAATCTAGGGAAACTAAACAGGAAGGGTGTGCAAAACTATTGGATGGCTGGTTCCCAACCGCTACCTCCCATTGCATTTCCTAACTTAAGGACGTTGACACAGAAATCACCACTGACGGTTTGTACTATAAAGGCTAATGCTGCATCCTTCACCTTTTTTACCTTTACCATCCTAATAGACTAATTATTTTTTGAAGCCAACCAGTCTTGGAAATATTACCGTTTCTCATGGATAACCAAGGGTGCACCTAGGCCTAGCAAAAAGAAAAAAAAATAAGCTGAACTTTCAAGGACATTTGACTGTTTCTTAACTGAACCTTCAATTTTTGTGCGATTTAATTTTCAGGGTAAAAACCAAATAAAACCACTGTAGATCATACAACATTTGTTGAGATGAAAGAAAAAAGGAAAAGTAAATACCAATAGAAAAGAAAGCATCTACTCCATGTCTTTGAATCTGGCAATGAAGTACTTTCTCTTCAGCTACTACTGATAAAACAAAATCTCCAGAAGCTGTTTGACTTCTTCGTACAAGAAACAAGCCTTCTTCACCACCACCTGCAGAAATAGTAGCTTTCAAAATATAAAAGTCAAAAGGCGAATGGAACAAATATATATAAAATAACTTAGGAGTTTGTATAAAGTTTCAATGCATATCCGTAAATATTGAGGCGGGAAAAGATCCAGGGCCAATTCTCACCCCTATGCCCAGTCTCCTAGTCCCATCCCCCTCTCCAACAAAAATCATACTAAAAAAGATAAACCTAGATATTATGACTAAAAAAAATACATTTTTTCAGCTCCAGACTCCCAGCTCAAAAAAATCCTACCCATCAAAGATTTGGATGTTTGGTTGTAAGCATACTAACTTTTGAGTTGAGTTAAAAAAATAAAATTAAATACGAATACGCTGGAGTTTGATAAACTGGAAAAGAATATTATTGTATGGAATGCCTCTTGTGAAAGTATTCATACAGCAGGACTCGAAATGGCTCCTATCCCATCATTCAAGGTAACCCAAGTGAGTGAGCAACAGAAATTTATTCGTGTTGAAGTATCTGATAAAAAATCGAAAATTGATTTTCTGAAAAATGCTAAGAAATTTAAAGGTAAAGCAGTGTCGTCAGAACATACTTAAGAACATAATTTGCACTTTACTAGAAAAATATAAATGTTTTTACTTTTATAACTTTAATAAATCAAATAATATTAACATTTTGATTAACAAATATCAGTATAAGTATATGAAACTGACAATGCTCATTCCATTTGTATGTAAAAGTAAAAATATTTATATTTTTTCAGTAAAATGCAAATTATGTTCTGGCCTTGGGAAGGCAAAGGGGTTTTGAGCCCTACTCATGTTAATTTCTGCTCGTTTTGAGTTTGACTCGGTTATTTATTGTAATTTCTGTTTTGGATTTCATTTACTTATCGATGCTGATTTGTGGTAGTTTCACGATTGGTAGATTATTTGATTTTATTTTTTCTCATTTTTGGTTTAATGGAGCTCTTTACTTTTCTTTGAAAAACTTATTTTGTTGAAAAATTGTTTTAATTAATTTCTGTTCGTTTTATATTGACATAGTTTTTTCAGGGAAAAAGAAAATAATAGTTTTTGTTTAACTTTATAGTTTGGCCTGCTTTTGTATTCTGGAGAAAATTTTTCAGCAATTTTTAACAACATGCACCCTTTTAAAAATCTGGACACAAATAGTAGTGTTTAATTTAGTTTCATACCTTCTCTATTTGACTTGAAATAGTAAACTTGATACCATTCGCAAAATAAATCTGTTTACTTTCTTTGATAGCTTGCATACACATACGCTATTTTGATTTGGTTAAATTTTAAGTGCAGAACTAGCCCCGAAAGTTTGAATATAATACCCTCAGTCGTTCTTGGGATACTGCTGAGATGCCCTATTGAGAATTAGCATTAACACAGTGCATTTTTATTTAATCTTAACTTACAACCTTTGCCTTGGGGACTCTGGGGAGTTTGTCATCCTTAAACACATAATTTTCAGAACTTTCAACTACGTTGAACAAAATGGCTATCTCTAAACTTTGATTGAATGTGTTTGGGGAAATGGTGGGCGTGAGAGGGGGGTCAATTACTCTCCACTCACTTTCGACTATTAAAAAGGGCCATTTCAATTTCCAAACAAATGAGCCCTTTCTGAAATTTTTACAACAACTTTCTATATAAACCTTATATGCCCCCAGGCCACAACTTACAATCCTTGCCCTGAGGGCTGGAGGGGGGGTTGTCATCCTCAAAGACCTAATTTCCAAAACTTTTAACTATGTTAAACAAATGGCTATCTCAAAATTTTGATTGGATGTGCTGGGGGAAATGGTGGGTGTGAGACGGGGGTTAGCTGCCCTTCAATCACTTTCGACTATTAAAAAGGGCACTAGCCCTTTCAATTTCCAATCGATGGGCCATTTTTGAAGTTTCTACGACAACAATTTCTATAAAAATCATTTATGCCCCCAGGGCATAATTTACAATCCTTGAAATGGTGGGCGTGAAAGAGGGGTTAGTTGCCCTCGAATCACTTTCGAATAATAAAAAGGTTATTAGCCTTTTTAATTTCCAATCGAATGAGCCCTTTTTGAAGTTTCTACGACAACGCTTTTTATAAACACCTTATATGCCCCCAGGACATAACTTACAATCCTTTCCTTGAGTGTTGTGAGGGGTTTGTCATCCTCAAAGAAATAATATCCGAACTTTTCAACTACGTTGAAAAAAATTGCTATCTTAAAATTTTGATTGGGTGTGTTTTGCGAAATTTTGGGCGTGAGAGGGGGGTTAGTTGCCCACCAAATACTTTCGACTATTAAGAGGGGCAATAGCCCTTCCAATTTCCAATTGAATGAATCCCTTTTGAAGTTTTTACGACAACTCCTTCAATACGAAGTGCCCTGGTCTAAAAAAAAGAAAAAAAGAATGTATTGTGCCCTCATCGCTCTTTCTTTAGGCAGCACTAGTAGGGAGTCAGGTATTACTCCAGTACGAAAGTAATTTATTCATGGATTATTGATCCACTAACGGGTCAATGAAACCTTTTTCAAGGTCAATCAGGGGCTGTTTCTAAGTGTATTGACTCCGGGACGAAGTTTGCACATGCGTACTGTATACTAACGGGATAATGTATTGATCCGCTAACGGGAACAGGATCACCTGTCTTTTTCTAGGCAAATCAGGGGAAGTTTCTAAATGTATTGATCCAGATAACGGGACAGGATCGCAGTGTCTCTTTCTAGGTCAATCAAAGAGTTACGTAAGGTTTCCCTTACATTATGATTCGCCCTTGAGATTTGTTTATAATGGACATGCGTTGAAGGTTAAATTATCATACAGTCTCAAGGCATCATGTAAATAACATTAAATATTGATGAGTTGGAAGTTTTAGCAACAAAGTTTTATAATGTGAGTTCTCTTTAGCAAATTTTATTAGGTTATTTTCAAATAAAATCATTTTTTAGTCCCCCTCCAGTATATTCAAAATCAGGGTATCCCCCCCCCAATAAAAAGATATCCACTATGCGATGTTTATAGTCGTTAGAAAGCGTAAAATACGCTCTTTTTTACCACGTAAACCCACCCATTGTTAACGATTTGAATTCTTTCATTGGAAATAATTATCTTTTTCGATAAATTCATGTAATTTTCATGCTTTCTCTATCCTAGCAAAAGTGACAACTTATATCCGTCAACCTTAGATACTGATCCCCTTTATGACATTAAGCCGCGAACATGACTTTTATCAGTTTCGTAAAGATTTAAATAGGGATATTTATTGCACCCCGTCAAGTGCGTATCCGGTATGCTAAAAATATATGAATTAGAATAGCAGAGTTTTTGCCGAAAAAGATACTTTTTTATTCCCGTGAAATTGACTGCAATAAATCTTATGAATTGCAAGAGTTGATGGGTGTTACTTATGTTACTTATAATAAATAGTTTCATATAGTATTTGTTTTCCATTTTGAGTCCTCAGTGTCTATGTCGTGGGAGGGGGGGGAAGGGGTTAAGAAAAAGACACATGCCTACTACGAGAAGGTTTATTGAAACGCGGGTCCTTTTAAATGATATAAACCTTTGACCCTAGAGGAATAATGTGCATATATATGTGTTGCGTCTCTAGGCATGTTTAAATTTTTTTTTCTAAATGGTAAAAATAGGATTTCTATGCTTTTCGGGTTTATTTCCAACACGGAGTGTATTTAATTTTTTCTCTAAATGGTAAAAATAGGAACTACTGACTCTCGTAGTATATTTCTCGCAAATTTTACTTTTTGCTTTGCTGAAAAGGGGGGGAGGGGCTTCGTTGGGACAATGGCAGATGCTTTCTAAACAAAATTATTCCTTACAATAAATTCTGTAGAAGGAGGTGCTAACAGGGAGTCGTTATTATATACTAAAATTGTTATTATTTTTAAGGACAATTATGACACACTTACCAAGCAACAGCTGGAGATGGCTGGCCCATCCAGAACCAGACACATCCGTTCTAGACCGGCGCTGCAAGCTCAAGTTCCATCCGCGCCAGCCCCTATGCAGCAAGGTAGAAAGCTAAAGAGAGAGTGGGCGGGTAACTACAAAATGGTGAACCCCACTGCTCCAACCCCCCAAGCTAGTGACATCGCAGCCGCATCTACATATCCCACTGACATTGCTGGCCCGGCTGCATAAGAACGTGATGTCACCACCCGTCCATCCTCCGACATGTGCTCAAGGGACCATCCGGCACTCAAGTACAGCCAGAATTTGAAGATGTAAATTTAAATTTTATTTTTCGCTTAAGATTTTTTCTCCCAAAGGAAATACAGCGTTCTCCTTTTGAATCATATCAAATGCATGCATTCAACCTGCTGAATTAGGTTAGCGAAGCCAAAAAAGGCACTATATCCCGGTCATAATTTCCCATAGTAAGTAGCAAAATCTTTTGCGATATAAACTGCTTTATCAACGAATGCTTAATCTTGCTTCAACAAATATATCATAAAAATAACTTTCTATCGGAATGAGTTGCGTATCAAGTGTTTTGGCTATCCATTTCAAACAAAGTAAAGACACCGGTTTTTTTCCCAAAGCAGATAGAGTATTAATATGAAATTTTTTGGGGAGTTGAGTGAACAAAATCAAAACCTACTAAGTCATATTTTAGATTGTAAATATCTTATATTAAGTTGGAACTTTCAGAATATATAGAGTAGTTAGAACAGTGAATTAACATAATGCTACTACTACTACTACTACTACTACTAAGCGTGTTTTTAAATAATACGTAAATACTAATCATATTTAAAAAATAGGGTGATTTAGACACATTGAAAATAAGCTATTTTCTTTTATAGATTACATTGGTTCCATATTCATTGTCTCCCCCCTCATCAGTTCAAGAGGAACTCATTTACGCGTGTACGGAATTTCATGCCATTCAGGACAATTCACCTATCAACGAATGGCATGGTATCATTAATTCTGATGAAATACCTTTTAATATTGATATATTTCTAACTAATTATTTCAATGTAGAACCTAGCACAGTTGAGCAGGGGGACTTAACATTGTTAAGTCCAAATACCCTGCTCATTTTAGATGAGTTTGTCAAAGAATTAACCGATTTATTTTAGATGAGTTTTAGATGATAATTTTAGATGAGTTTGTCAAAGAATTAACAAAATGAAATGACTTCGATAAATTCGCACAGCCCTATTATTGAACAAAGTGGGGGAGGGGGTTTAGATGGTGATATACAAGAGGGGGAGGGTAACAATACACAATTTACGACACTTCCAGATTTTCATCAATCAAATTGAATATTAAATACAATAGTCGTCTATACCACAACCTTTAGGGATCCCTTTAATTCGCTTATGGGGGGGAATTTTTTATTTGACCCTATAGATGTTCTTCATGTATATGTAGATAAAATTCGTACACTGTTAGAAAACCAGATTCAGTTGTGGGGGGGGGGTAGGGACTCTGTTAAGGTTTCAATTGTTTTAAAGATATTTTATTTAAATGAGGGCAAAAGTGAGGTATATGACCATTATGTACACACCGAGATGCTGGTGGTCTACCCGCATTTAGAAAATTATGAAACAGTTTTTATGCAATGGATAGACCACATTATTACGCATCTCGAAAACTATAATGAGAACGGGAGTGGGTCAGTAGTTTTATTTATTAAAAATTTAACTTTTAATATTTGTAAATTTAGAAAATATTTTATTTTAAGAGGTGGGGCAGGAGGGCCGGGGCCAAGGTCAATAGTTTTAAAATATATTCCAGATTTAGAATGTTGTCAAGGCGCTCAGCGAATCTGTTTTGAAACAGGCCAAAAAGTTTAATATACGCTTTCCTCATGTCAGCATTCAAGCCTCTAGCACGTGACACTACAAAGAAAAATTTAAAATACTGGGCTGTACATGGGAAGGTGGGCTCTGATTCCCCCCCTGCAGATTTCACTTGTTTAGTGACAAAATTTCCAGTAACGCTCAGGTCCATTGATATTTTTGAAAGGGCTAATGCCCATTTAAGTATTGGTGCTACTGTGATCTATATGAAACTGAATTTGATGACGGGGCACGTTCTAATAACGAGGGAGTGTTGTTCTCAGTAAGGTACAGAATCACATGAAACATTGCAGACGGCATGGCTACCAATCAGTGGAAACAGTTTCCGGTGACAAGGCCATTTTAACATTTAAAAATTTCCAAAATACCCTCCTTCAAAGCAATAAGATCACTTTAGATTGTGAAGTTAGGCTAGTGGATGTGAACGATCATTGATTTCCGAATCGAATCAAAGAACATCATGCTATTGTGGTATCCCATGCCCACCCGCAAAGAGACAACTCTAACACAATGCAGTTGTTAGAAATTGTCGAGACGTAGGATGAGAGCGAGTGCATGATCAAGGCATTGACCAAATTAATTTTCACAGCAAATGGAGCTATTTCTCGTTTGAGAAATAAACATTACCCAATGTTGTTGTCTACAGAGGATCGTCTAGCGATAAAAAAAAATATGCTGGGTTTGTAAGGGGGAATTTGAAGAAGGGGCTAAGGGAAAGGGACTAGGGGGAAAAGAGGGGGAAAGGGGAAAGTCAGAGACCATAATCACATGTGGCAGGAAAAATCATCAGGGGGTAGTAATTTTTGAGGTGTAGCACATCAATCGTGCAATGTGAATGTAAGCCAGCAGTTTTTTATACCGGTTTTCATTCACAATTCAAATTATGATTAAAAATTTATTTTACCGTCTTTGGCACGTATGCACAGGGAGGGAGGAGGAGTAGATAGTCCATGGGTAAATAATTTATTTACCCAGAATATTATTCCCAAATCAGCTGAAAAGCTGGTGCTTCTTGAGTTGAAATGGCAGGCGGAGGATAATGGGCATACTTGCTGGAATAAAATCCGGTTTTTAGATTCATTTAGTTTCTTCCCTAAGGCTTTGAGTCAATTGATTCAAGTGCAGACAAGTGATAATTTTGATAGTTTCCCTCTGCTTAAACAGCGCTTTCCAGACAGTGAAATGTATGACCTACTGACCTGTAAGGGCGTATATGCATACGACTATTACTGTTCTGCCACTTGGTTAAGTCGAGGTGAAACTACCTCCAATTAATGTTTTCTTTAATTCACTCACCAATAGTGAACTGCAGAGGAATATGAATTTGCCGAGAGGGTTTGGGATAAGGGTAATTGTAAAAATGGGTGGAATTACTGTAAACTGTGCTTGGCCAGCGACGTTTTAATTCTTTTCGATATTGTCTGTAAGAACACAGATCAAATCTATTCAGAGTTTGGATTAGATATAGGTTATTATTTTTTTTATTATTTTAAAAATTAGTAGGGAGGAAATAGAGTTGATCACTGATGTGGATCAACACCTTTTTGTAGAAAGATTAATGAGGAGAGGGTATGTTTTTCATGGGGATCGGGTTTTAACAACAGATCTAAGTGTACAAGATACTGTTGTAAAGTCCAAGGCGATTTTCCTTGACATGAGCCCGTTGTACCCGTCGGCAATATGTCACTACTCTTTGCCGTGTGGAAACTAGAAATGGCTTGAGAATCCTTGTGAGATCCCCGACATTCTGACCGTCAAGGATAATGGGTCACAAGGATGATTCTTTAAAATTGACGGGGACATACCATTGGAACTTCCCGATTCTGTCAGGGATTTACGTTATTCAATAACAAGAACAATAAAAACATATTTTTCCATTTATTGACAAAAACTACTTAAAATACACAATAAATAGCAATAGCAATATTTTTCATTTATTAACATCAAATTTTGTACAACTTAAAATACAGCACAAATAGCAATATCACACACTATTTGTACAACAATATCATGATGAACAACATTTTTCACTTATTGACATCATATTTTGTACAACTTAAAATACAGCATGAATAGCAACAACACACACTATTTGTACAACAATAGCACGAAGAACAACATTTTTTACTTATCGACATAAAAAAACAACTTAAAATACAGCACGTACAATAGTAATAGCACAGTAAAACAAATTTCTAGACTAAGAATTAAAAAAGATGAGAAGTGGGTGGGATCCCCCACCCCTGGGGTCGCTATAGAAAAAAACTGTATACAATAGCCACTACTGCATTTGAACATTTAAGTTAATTGCGTAAGGTTGGTTAGGTTTTACTGAATTTCAGCATTTAAGTTAATTTATCAGGTTAGGTTAGGTTGTACTATTTGAACATTTAAGTTAATTTATCAGGTTTAGTTAGGATAGGTTGTGCTATTTGAGCATTTAAGTTAATTTATCAGGTTAGGGTAGGTTAGGTTAATTTATCCAGACCAAGTTGGTTGCGATAGTCTACACATTCAACCCGGTCTGAAATTCAATAGGGTCCGTTGAGGATTACATTTACACCATTCTCAAGCCCATACATGTGGTCAGATATACATGACATGGCATTATTTTCAACTCTAACAGTATAATTCCTGTCCTGCAGAGATCGAATTGCTAGCACTTGTGCTCTTGGCACTAGACAATTATCTACACAAGTTATGTAGACACTCATGTTAAAATTTTCGTTTACAAAATGTGTAGGCACCCCTTTACACGCTTGCTTTACTTCTTTGTTATGGGCTTCTACACAATAAACCTTAGGACCAGGAAACACCCCATTGGATATTAAATCGCTCCCCGTCTCTAATTTTAATATTAGTAGCTGATTGGAAGCTTGACGTTTCACCAACTTGGGGTAGAGGGACGCATTCCAGTTAGTGAAATCCATCCGCGAGCTGATGTGCACCCCTTTTTCTAAATCATGTAATAAATTCCCAGTTTTAACTTTTAACAGCAGAGAATCTGTATCCCCATAATACACATAAACCTCCCTCTCCCTTGGCCATTGTACCTTGCACACATTGTAAACAAATGGAAATTTCCAGTACTGAACTACCTCCCGCTATATTCTTGTTCAGCACAAAATTTCTGTTTTTCCTGTGTAGAAGAACCATGTTTGACTCTCTGCTCGTGAATATTGTAAAATTAGGGTCGGCTATAATTCGTGCACATTCTTGGGGCAGGGTACGACGTCACAACGGGGTCTGTTTCGTACGCTTTCACACATTTTGCCAAACGCTGAATTTAAAATGAGCTTGTACATTTCCTTTTCAACTTTAATTTTTGCCTGAGAGCGTTTAACGACAAAGGTGTCGATAAACGTCTTCAAATATGATTTCTGACTGAATTGCTGGACCCTATGTATTTTTGTGATCTTGAAACCATTGTTCACAATCCATCGCAAAAGCATATGGTGAACAACAATATTCTGTTTAGGGTCTAGGTCTGCAACCAGTTTCTGCTTGGAGGGGGTCCAGTGTATGCCCATATTATCAACCAAAGATCGATTGTATGGGCTCAGCGATTCCTTGGTCACTGGTCGATTGACACAAGGGAATACAAAATCCCTGACAGAATCGTGAAGTTCCAATGGTATGTGCCCGTCAATTTCAAAGAACCATCCTTGTGGCCCATGGTCCTCAACTGTGTGAATGTCAGGGATCTCACAAGGATTCTCAAGCCATTTATAGTTTCAACACGGCAAAGAGTAGTGAGACATTGCTGAGGGCTATAATGAGTTCATGTCAAGCAAAACTGCATTTGACTTTACACCAGTGTCTTGTTCACTTGGATCTGTTGTTAAAACGCGATTCCCATGCAAAATATACCCTCCCCTCATTGATTTTTTTACAAAAAGGTGTTGATCTACATCAGTGATCAACTCTATTTCCTCCCTACTAATTTTTAAAATCAAGTCCATCACCAAATGTGGTGTGGAAAAATAATAACCTAAATCTAATCCAAACTCTGAATAAATTTGGTCTGTGTTCTTACAGACAATATCTAAAAGAGTTAAAACGTCACTGGCCAAGTACAGTCTACAGTAATTCCACCCATTTTTACAATTACCCTTAGCCCAAACCCTCTCGGCAAATTCATATTCCTCGGCAGTGCATTCACTATTGGTGAGTAAATTATAGAAAGCATTAATTGGAGGTAGTTTCACCTCACTTAACCGAGTGCCAGAACAGTAATAGTCGTATGCATATACGCCGTTACAGGTCAGTAGGTAATACATTTCACTGTCTGGAAAGCGCTGTTTAAGCAGAGGAAAACTATCAAAATTGTTGCCTTTCTGCTCTTGAATCAATTGACTCAAAGCCTTGGGGAAAAAACTAAATGAATCTAAAAACCGGATTTTATTCCAGCACGTATGCCCATTATCCTCCGGCTGCCATTTCAACTCGAGAAGCACCAACTTCTCAACTGATTTGGGGATAATATTGTAGGTAAATGAATTGTTTACCCATGGACTATCTACTCCCCCTCCCTCCCTGTGCATACGTGCCAAGGCCGGTAAAATAAATTTTAAATCATAATTTGAACTGTGAATAAAAACTGGTATAAAAAACTGCTGGCTTACATTCACATTGCACGATTGATGTGCTACACCTCGAAAATTACTACCCCCTGATGATATTTCCTGCCACAAGTGATTATGGTCTCTGAATTTTCCCTTCTCCCCTCTTTTCCCCCTAGTACCTTTCCCCTTCGTCCCCTCTTCAAATTCCTCCTTACAAACCCAGCATATTTTTTTATTTTTAATCACTAGATGATCCTCTGCAGACAACAACATTGGGTAAAGGGTGTTTCTCAAACGAAAAATAGCTCTATTTGCAGTGAAAATTAATTTGGTCAATGCCTTGATCATGCACTCGTTCTCATCCAACGTTTCGACTATTTCTAACAACTGCATTGTGTTAGAGTTGTCTCTTTGCGCGTGGGCATAGGAAACCACAATAGCTTGATGTTCTTTGATTCGATTCGGAAATCGATGATCGTTCATATCCACTAGCCTAGCTTCACAATCTAAAGAGATCTTATTGCTTTGGAGGAGGTTATTTTGGAAATTTTTAAAACGTAAAATGGCCTTGTCACCGGAAACTGTTTACACTGATTGGTAGCCATGCCGTCTGCAATGTTTCATGTGATTCTGTAGCTTTAAATCACTACAAAATTGGGACAGGCATTTTGGACAGTAGAAACGAACCCCTCCCCCCTTTTTACCCACCCCCAGAACTCTACTGATATCTGTAATTGGGTTAAAATAGCCAATTGCATTGGGTTTACTAGGTGGTGTGTACAACAACCAAACCCAGCGCTTCACCAATTCAATTGACGGGCCCCTTACTGGGAAAAACACCCCCTTTTTATTAAAACGTGCCCCACCCTCAAATTCAGTTTTATACTGAATCACAGTAACGCCGATATTAAAATGGGCATTGGCCCTTTCAAAAATATCAATTGATCTTAGCGCTACTGGGAATTTTCCCTCTAAACAAGAGAAATCTACAGGGGGAAAATCAGAGCCCACCTTCACATGTACTGCCCAGTATTCTAAATTTTTCTTTGTAGCGTCACGTGCTAGAGGCTTGAATGCTGACATGAGGAAAGCGTACATGAAACATTTTTGGCCTGTTTCAAAACAGATTCGTTGAACGCCTTGACAACCTTCTAAATCTGGATTATATTTTAAAACTATTGACCTTGGCCCTGCGCTTCCTGTCCCACCTCTTTAAATAAATTTTTTTTTAATTTACAAATATTAACACTTAAATTTTCAACAAATAAAACTACTGGCCCACTCCTGTTCTCTTTATAATTTTCAAGATGCGTAATAATGTGGTCTATCCATTGCATAAAAACTGTTTCATAGTTTTTTAAATGCAGATAGACCCCTAGCATCTCGGTGTTTACATAATGGTCATACACCTCACCTTTGCCTTCGCTTTAATGAAATATTTTTAAAACAATTGAAACCTTAACAGAGTTTCTATCCCCCCCCCACAACTGAATCTGGTTTTCTAACAGTGTATGAATTTTATATACATATACATGGAGAACGTCTATAGGATCGAATAAACAATTCCCCCCCCATAAGCGAATTACAGGGATCCTCAAAAGTTGCGGTATAGGCGACTATTGTATTTAATATTGAATTTGATTGATGAAAATCTGGAAGTGGTGTAAATTATGTTTTGTTATCCTCCCCCTCTTGTATATCACCACCTAAACCCCCTCCCTCGCTTTGTTCAATAATAGGGCTGTGCGAATTTATCGAAGTCATTTCATTTATTTGAACTGGAACTATGTCTATTAAATCAGTGGGGGAGGGTTCTCGGTTAATTCTTTGACAAAATCATCTAAAATTAGTATGGTATTTGGACTTAGCAATGCTAAGTCCCCCTGCTGAACTGTGCTAGGTTCTACATTGAAATAATTAGTAGAAAATTATCAATATTAAAAGGCATTTCATCAGAATTAACGATACCATGCCATTCGTTGATAGTTGAATTGTCCTGAATGGCATGAAATTCCGTAGACGCGTCAATGAGTTCTTCTTCAACTGATGAGGGGGGTGACAATGAATATGGAACCAATGCAATCTATAAAAGAAAATGGCTTATTTTCAAAGTGTCTAAATCACCCTATTTTTAAAATTGGATTATTATTTACGTATTATTTAAATTCACGCTTAGTAGTAGTAGTAGTAGTAGCATTTGGTTAATTCATTGTTCTAACTACTCTATATATCCTGAAAATTCCAACTTAATATAAGATATTTACAATCTAAAACATGACTTAGTAGGTTTTGATTTTGTTCAAACAACTCCCCCAAAAATTTCATATTAATCTGCTTTGGAAAAAAAACTGGTGTCTTTACTTGGTTTGAAATGGATAGCCAAAACACTTGATACACAACTCATTGCGATAGAAAGTTGTTTTTATGATACATTTGTAGAAGCAAGATTAAGCATTCGTTTATAAAGCAGTTTATATCGCAAAGATTTTGCTACTTACTAGGGAAACTTTGACCGGGATATAGTGCCATTTTTGGCTTTGCTAACCTAATTCAGCAGGCTGAATGCATGCATTTGATATGATTCAAAAGGAGATTGCTATATTTCCTTTGGGAGAAAAAATCTTTAGTGAAAAATAAAATTTAAATTTACATCTTCAAATTCTGGCTGTACTTGAGTGCCGGATGGTCCCGGGAACACATGTCGGAGGATGGACGGGGTGGTGACGTCATGCTTTTGTGCAGCCGGGCCAGCAATGTCAGTGGGATATGTAGATGCGGCTGCGATGTCACTAGCTTGGGGGGTTGAAGCAATGGGGTTCACCATTTTGTTGTTAGCCGCCCACTCTCTCTTTAGCTTTCTACCTGGCTGCATAGGGGCTGGCGTGGATGATACTTTAGCACGCAGCGCTGGTCTAGAACGGATGTGGCTGGCTCTCGATGGGCCAGCCATCTCCAGCTGTTGCTTGGGAGTAGCGTCAGTACCCCTAGCACTCTTTTCAGGAGGAGGTGGGCATTTCTCATGATTGTCCTTAAAAAGAAGAACAAATTTAGTATAGAATAACGACTCCCTGTTAGAACCCCCTTCTACAGAATTTATTGTAATGCATAATTTTGTCTAGAAAGCCTCTGCCATTGTCCCAAAGAAGCCCCCCCCTTTTCAGCAAAGCAAAAAGTAAAATTTGCGAGAAATATACTACGAGAGTCAGTAGTTCCTATTTTTACCATTTAGAGAAAAAATTAAATACACTCCGTGTTGGAAATAAACCCGAAAAGCATAGAAATCCTATTTTTACCATTTAGAAAAAATTTTTAAAACATGCCTAGAGACGCAACGTATATATTTGCACATTATTCCTCTAGGGTCAAAGGTTTATATCATTTAAAGGGACCCGCGTTTCAATAAACCTTTTCATAGTAGGTATGTGTCTTTTTTCTAATCCCCCTCCCCCCCCCACATAAACCCTGAGTACTCAAAATGGAAAACAAATACTATATGAAACTATTTATTATAAGTAAGACCCATCCACTCTTGCAATTCAAAGGATGTACTGCAGTCAATTTGACGGGAATAAAAAAGTATCTTTTTCCACAAAAACTCTGCTATTCTAATTCATATGGATATAGCATACCGGATGTGCACTTGACAGGGTGCAATAATTATCCCTATTTAAATCTTTACGGAACTGATAAAAGTCATGTTCGCGGCTTAATGTCATAAAGAGGATCAGTATCTAAAGTTGACGGATGTAAGATGTCACTTTTGCTAGGATAGACAAAGCATGTAAATTACATGAATTTATCGAAAAAGATAATTATTTCCAATGAAAGAATTAAAATCGTTAACAGTGGGGGGATTACATGGTAAAAAAGAGCGTATTTTACGCTTTCTAACGATTATAAACATCGCATAGTGGAGATTTTCTGTATTGGGAGGGGGGTATACCCTGAATTTGAAGAGACGGGAGGGGGACTACAAAAATGATTTTATTTGGAAATAACCTAAGAAAATTTACTAAACAGAACTCACATTATAAATCTTTGTAGCTAAAACTTCCAATCAATATTTAATGTTATCTCCATGATGTCTTGAGACTGTATGATAAGTTAACCTCAACGCATGCCCATTATAAACAAAATCTCAAGGGCAAATTGTGATGTAAGGGAAACCTTACGTAACTCTCTGATTGACCTAGAAAGAGACACTGCGATCCTGTCCCGTTAGCTGCATCATTACATTTAGAAACATCCCCTGATTAGCCTAGAAAGAGACACGTGATCCTGTTCCCGTTAGCGCATCAATACATTGCCCCGCTAGTATTCAGTACGCATGTGCAAACTTCGTCCCAGAGTCCATACACTTAGAAACATCCCCCGATTGACCTTGAAAAAGGTGTCATTGACCCGTTAGTGGATCAATAATCCATGAATAAATTATGCTCGTACCGGAGTAATACCTGACTCCCTACTAGCACTATTGCGCTGCCTATGATTTCATTAGTTGTTTCAGAAGTGGCTAAGATTAGTAAATGCTACAATTTGTGTCTTCCTAAGCTGCAAGATTGATATTGCTTGGCTTTGTAATACAAATACACGGAATTGCGAATGCCAAAGTCAAATTATCTTCCTTTTAGGCGTCAATAATGTACTTTTGTTTTTTTAGATGACTTGTTGTTTTTGCATTAACACAAAAGTCGTCGTATGGAGTAATCAACCCTGCTAAATGTCTGATTACCGAGAATAATCGATAGTATTAAATATAATAATCGATGACACAACAAATTTTAAAATAAGAGGAAAACGGACAGGACCCTAGATTCAGCCATTGGGCTTACACAGACCGTAGGTGAATATTAATCAGGATATCCTCTATACCTTAGCTTTGACGGTGTTGCAATACCTCCAAGATAGGTAGAAAGTAAACTCCACTACCTTAAGAAAAGCTCGTACGTAAGGTTTTGCTTCGTGGGAGGGGATATCTATTGTTTAATATTTCATTATTGATTATGAAACCCTTCCCTATATATATATTTATTTGTGCGTCGCTTAAAATGAATAAACGGAAAGAAAAAGTGGAGTACAAAATGAAACAAAAGAAAGAAGAAAAATATATTTGACACTAAAAGTTAAATTCAGGTATTTCATTCACAGAAACAGTTGAGTCAGCGGTGAGTCATAGAGTTTACTGAGGGATCGTCTTGAGGCTCTCCGTTCTCGATCAATCACCTTGGTTGATGGTTCAAGGATTCCATATATGGATGATATCTCCGTGTTAGAAAATCTTATTGTAAGTCCCTGCAAAAGTTTTAGAAATCTGTAATACGTGGTTCGTATTTCTCAAGACTCGGTGAGGGACAACATTTCCCACAAGGGTGATATGTACCAGATGGCAAGAGAGACGATGGTGTTGAATAGTTTTGACTTAATAAATCGATTAAATTAACCACTTGCATTTGACAGCTTTTCTTTATGCTGAGCGGATCGATTTACAGACTGATTCGGTCAGCAAGTTTCTAGTTGACCTAGGCGTCTGACCGTACGTGATACCAAGGTTTTCTAGAGAATGGAACTGCTGGATTATGATACCATCAAGGACAAGATTGGAACTGGTCAGGTTAGAGCCGCTAAAAACAATAAATTCCGTTTTCTCTATGTTGACTCGTAGTCCTATTCTTCTGTATAGGGTCACTAGGAGACGAAGATTTTCTTGATTCTCGAAGATTCCCTTAGCGTGCTGCTTTGGAAAAACAAGTCATCTGCATATGAAATGAAACTTAGATCCAAGCCCTCAAAAAGAACGTCCCTCGAACGAGTCTAGTTACAGAGTAAATCGCAGAATTGAAGATGATAGGGCTTAGAGCAGATCCTTGCCGAAGTTCTTTGAAGAGCTGAATGGGTCCAGAAAGCTTTTGCTTGCGTTGACCGGTGATTGTTTCCCATCCCAAAGCTAGACGAACATGCGTGTGGGAGTACCAATCATGGAGAACAAGGACAATGCGGGGGTTGACTCCTGAATCTAAGAGGCACCACAGTGTTTGTGAGTGGATGACAGAATCGAACGCAGCAGAAATGTCGACGCTGCAGGCAAACAGTGGGTTTTTAACTAAAGATGTAGGCCTAATTATTCTTCTTAGTAACCGATGGCCGTGTCCACAGCCCAACCCATTTCTGAATCCAAGTTGTTTGTCTCCCAGTAAATGCTACAATTTGGGTCTTCCTAAGCTGCAAGATTGATATTACTTGGGTCTGTGATACAAATACACGGCATTGCGAATGCCAAAGTCAAATTATCCTCCTTTTAGGCGTCGATAATTTTTTTTTTTTTTTTTTAATGACTCGTTGTTTTTGCATTAACATAAAAGTCGTTCCTCATCCTATGATGTATCCACTTAATTAATATCTACTGTATGAAGTAATCAACCCTGCTAAATGTCTGATTACCAAGAATAGTCGATAGTATTAAATATAGTAATTGATGATAAAACAAATCTTAAAATGAGAGAAAAACGGACAGGACCCTAGATTCAGCCATTGGGCTTGCACAGACCTTAGGTGAATATTAATCAGGATATCCTCTATACCTTAGCTTTGACAGTGTTGCAATACCTCCAAGATAGGTAGAAAGTAAACTCCATTACCTTAAGAAAAGCTCATACGTAAGGTTTTTCTTTGTGGGAGGGGTATCTATTGTTTAATATTTCATTATGGATTATGAGACCCTTCCGCTCCTTATATATATTTATTTATGCGCCGCTTACAATGGATAAATGGAAAAAAAGCGGAGCACAAAATGAAACAAAAAGAAAGAAGAAAAACATATTTGATACTAAAAATTAAATGCAGGTGTTTCATTCACAGAAATACCTGCAGAGTCGTAGAGTTTACTGAGGGATCGTGTTGAGGCTCTCCGTTCTAGATCAATCAATCACCTTGGTTGATGATTCAAGGATTCCATATATGGATGAGATCTCCGTGTTAGAAAATCTTATTGGAAGTCCCAGCAAAAATTTTGCAAATCTGTAATACGTGGTTCGTCTTTTTCGACGCTGGGTAAGGGACAACATTTCCCACAAGTTTGATATGTACCAGATGGCAGGAGAGACGATGGCGTTGAATAGTTTTGACTTAATAAATCGATTTAATTAACCACTTGCATTTGATAGCTTTTCCATATGCTGAGCGGATAGATTTACAGACTAGATACAACTAGTCTGTGTCTAGCGGACAGATTACAACTAGAACAAGCTTCTAGTTGACCTAGGCGTCTGACCGTACGTGATACCAAGGTATTTCTGGGGACTGGTACTGCTGGATTCTGATACCATCAAGGACAAGATTAGAATTGGTCAAGTTAGAGTCGCTAAAAACGATAAATTCCGTTTTCGCTATGTTGACTCGTAATCCTATTCTTCTGTATGGGGTCACTAGGATATGAAAATTCTCTTGCAGTTACCTTAGCGTGCTGCTTAGGAGCAACAAATCATCTGCATAAGAAATGAAACTTAGATCCAAGCCCCCCAAAAAGAACTTCCGTCGAACGAGTCTAGTTACAGAGTAAATCGCAGAATTGAAGATGATAGAGCTTAGAGCAGATCCTTGCCGAAGTTCTTTGAAGAGCTGAATGGGTCCAGAAAGCTTTTGCTTGCGTTGACCGGTGATTGTTTCCCATCCCAAAGCTAGACGAACATGCGTGTGGGAGTACCAATCATGGAGAACAAGGACAATGCGGGGGTTGACTCCTGAATCTAAGAGGCACCACAGTGCTTGTGAGTGGACGACAGAATCGAACGCAGTAAAGTTTCGACGCTGCAGGCAAACAGTGGCTTTTTAACTAAAGATGTAGACCTCATTATTCTTCTTAGTAACCGATGGCCGTGTCCACAGCCCAACCCATTTCTGAATCCAAGTTGTTTGTCTCCCAGTAAATGCTACAATTTGGGTCTTCCTAAGCTGCAAGATTGATATTACTTGGGTCTGTGATACAAATACACGGCATTGCGAATGCCAAAGTCAAATTATCCTCCTTTTAGGCGTCGATAATGTTTTTTTTTTTTTTTAATGACTCGTTGTTTTTGCATTAACATAAAAGTCGTTCCTCATCCTATGATGTATCCACTTAATTAATATATACTGTATGAAGTAATAAACCCTGCTAAATGTCTGATTACCAAGAATAGTCGATAGTATTAAATATAGTAATTGATGATAAAACAAATCTTAAAATGAGAGAAAAACGGACAGGACCCTAGATTCAGCCATTGGGCTTGCACAGACCTTAGGTGAATATTAATCAGGATATCCTCTATACCTTAGCTTTGACAGTGTTGCAATACCTCCAAGATAGGTAGAAAGTAAACTCCATTACCTTAAGAAAAGCTCCTACGTAAGGTTTTTCTTTGTGGGAGGGGTATCTATTGTTTAATATTTCATTATTGATTATGAGACCCTTCCGCTCCTTATATAAATTTATTTATGCCCGCTTACAATGGATAAATTGAAAAAAAGTGGAGTACAAAATGAAACAAAAGAAAGAAGAAAAACATATTTGACACTAAAAATTAAATGCAGGTATTTCATTCACAGAAGCAGTTGAGTCAGCGGTGAGTCGTAGAGTTTATTGAGGAATCGTCTTGAGGCTCTTCTTTCTAGATCAATCACCTTGGTTGATGATTCAAGGATTCCATATATGGATGAGATCTCCGTGTTAGAAAATCTTATTGGAAGTCCCAGCAAAAATTTTGCAAATCTGTAATACGTGGTTCGTCTTTTTCGACGCTGGGTAAGGGACAACATTTCCCACAAGTTTGATATGTACCAGATGGCAGGAGAGACGATGGCGTTGAATAGTTTTGACTTAATAAATCGATTTAATTAACCACTTGCATTTGATAGCTTTTCCATATGCTGAGCGGATAGATTTACAGACTAGATACAACTAGTCTGTGTCTAGCGGACAGATTACAACTAGAACAAGCTTCTAGTTGACCTAGGCGTCTGACCGTACGTGATACCAAGGTATTTTGGGGACTGGTACTGCTGGATTCTGATACCATCAAGGACAAGATTAGAATTGGTCAAGTTAGAGTCGCTAAAAACGATAAATTACGTTTTCGCTATGTTGACTCGTAGTCCTATTCTTCTGTATGGGGTCACTAGGATATGAAAATTCTCTTGCAGTTCCCTTAGCTTGCTGCTTAGGAGCAACAAATCATCTGCATAAGAAATGAAACTTAGATCCAAGCCCCCCAAAAAGAACTTCCGTCGAACGAGTCTAGTTACAGAGTAAATCGCAGAATTGAAGATGATAGAGCTTAGAGCAGATCCTTGCCGAACTCCTTTGAAGAGCTGAATGGGTCCAGAAAGCTTTTGCTTGTGGTGACCGGTGATTGTTTCCCATCCCAAAGCTAGACGAATTTGCGTGTGGGTGTACCAATCATGGAGAACAAGGACAATTCGGGGGTCGACTCCTGGATCTAAGAGGCACCACAGTGTTTGTGAGTGGACGACAGAATCGAACGCAGCAGAAATTTCGACACTGCAGGCAACCAGTGGCTTTTTAACTAAAGATGTAGACCTCATTATTCTTCTTAGTAACCGATGGGTGTGTCCACAGCCCAACCCATTTCTGAATCCAAGTTGTTTGTCTTCCATTAGTATGTTCGACGTAATTTGGGGCAACAATACCTTCTCAAATACTTTGCTGATAACCGATGAAACTGTGATTGGCCTGTCACTATCCTTAACTGGATAGGGATTCCCTGGGGGTCCTACTCCTAGTTGGAGTAACCATAACTTTGATGTAAAAAAAGGAGACAGTAAAACTTTATGCATGCCAAATATTATGTTCTAACCTTCAAAATATAACAAATTATATCACCAGTACTTCCAGTGTGTCATGCATATAATGTAGATAGTCAGAGACTTTTTGAAAATTTTACTAAAGTGAAAACAAACACAACAAATTCTTCATATCAAAATGTCATTAAATACGTTTTAAGGCTCGTCTATTGGTTAACACAACATGGTCTGTTACGGGAAAAGTTAACATTTAGTTATCTATTGTCGTCTATTTTTGCAACCTAAATTGATTAAAACTGAGTTTTATTAACACACCTGCAAGAAATAAAATTGTCGATACTTAAAAAAAAAAAAAAATCCCTAAGACTATCTTTAACGTATTCCTGTGCATTAACAAAAAGATGATGCAGTGAGGATTTATTTTGGGAGAAGGGTGATCTAAATATAAACTTTTATCTCAAGGTTAATTAAAAAAACTTTTTCCACAAAATAAGTTTTCAAAGAAAAGTAATGAACTCCATTAAACAAAAATGAGCAAAAATAAAATCAAATAATCTACCAAGCGTGAAACTACCACAAGTCAGCATCGATAAATAAATGAAACCCAAAACGAACAGAAATTACAATAATTAACCGAGTCAAACTCGGATGAATGTGCAATGTCAGTTTAATATACATATACTGATATTTAGTAATCAAAATGTTAATATTATTTAATTTATTAAAGTTATAAAAGTAAAAAAATTTATATTTTTTTCAGTAAAGTGCAAATTATGTTCTGGCCTTGGGAAGGCATAGGGGTTTTGAGTTCAAATTATGTTAATTTCTGCTCGTTTTGAGTTTGACTCGGTTATTTATTGTAATTTCTGTTCATTTTGGTTTCATTTATTTATCGATGCTGTTTTGTGGTAGTTTCACGCTTGGTAGATTATTCTATTTTATTTTTGCTCATTTTTTGTTTAATGGAGTTCTTTACTTTTCTTTGAAAAACTTATTTTGTGGAAAATTTTTTTAAATTAATTTTCGTTCGTTTTATATTGACATAGTCTTTTCAGAACAAAGAAAATAATACTTTAAATCTTTTCGTTTTTTTAAAGAATTTATAGTTTGGCCTGCTATTTGTATGCTGGAGACAAATTTTCAGCAATTTTTTAAAACATACACCCTCTTAAAAATCTGGACACAAATAGTAGTGTTTAATTTAGTTTCATACCTCATCAAGTTGACCTGAAAGGGAAAACTTGATACCATTCGCAAAAAAATCTGTTAACTTTCTTTGATAGCTTGGATAAACTTACGCTATTTTGATTTGGTTAAATTTTAAGAGCAGAAGCAGCCCCGAAAGTTTTAACAATTTACCCTCACTCGTTCTTGGGATACTGCTGAGATGCCTTATTGGGAATTAACATTAACACCGTGCATTTTGATTTAAGCTTATGGCAACATTTAGTTTTTAAACATAAGTCAAATGGGAGTATGGGCGTGGGAGGGGGTTTAGTTTCCCTTCAATCACTTTCGACTATTAAAAAAGGGCATCAACCCTTTCTATTTTCAACCGAATGAGCCCTTTTCGAAGTTCCTACGACAAGTTTTTCGATACAAAGTCCCCTGGTCTAAACAACAACAACAACAGAAAATAAATACTTTATACTCACATCGATCTTTACTATAGAAATGTCAAGCCTTCTAATCACTATTTACTATTAAAAAGGGCACTAGGCCAATTGACTTCCAATTGAATGTGTAGTTTTTGATTTTCTACGACAAAACTTTCTATAAACACTCTATATACCCCCATGGAGTAACTTACAACCCTTACCCTAAGGGCTTTGAGGGGTGTTGTCATCCTCTAAGACCCAATTTCCAGAACTTTCAACTACGTTAAACAAAATGGCTATCTCAAAATTTTGAATAGATGTGTCTGGGAACATGGTGGGCGTGAGAGGGGCGTTAGTCATTATACAATCACTTTCGACTATTAAAAAGGACACTAGACCTTTGAGTTTGCAATCGAATGAGGCCCTTTTCAAGTTTCTACGACAAAGATTTCAATAAAAACTTATATGCCTCCAGGTCATAACTTATAACCCTTGCCCTGAAGACTGTGGAGGGAGCGCCCTGTTCAAAGTTATAATTTGCTGAAGTTTAACTGCCTTGAACAAAATTGCTATTCCAAAATTTTGATCGAAGGTGTAGTGGATGATGGATAGCGTAAATCCGGGGTGGTGTACATTCCAATTACTTAGGACTCTTGAAAAAGACTATGGCCGATTGTATTTCCATGAGAACGATTCCTGTTTGAAGTTTCTACGACAACGACTTCTATAAAAACTTTATATGTACCAGGGCATAATTTACAACCCTTTTCCTGAGGGCTGTGAGGGGGTTGTCATCCTCAAAGACCTAATTTACAGAACTTAAAACTACATGAATAAAACTGCTATCTCAAAATTTTGATTAGATGTGTTTTTGGAAAAGGTGGGCGTGAGAGGAGGGTTAGTTGCCCTTCAATCACTTTCGACTATTAAAAAGGGCATTAGCCCTTTGAATTTCCAATCGAATGAGCCTTTTTTGAAGTTTCTACGACAACGCTTTCTATAAAACCTTATATGCCCCCAGGGCATAACTTAAAACCTTTGCCCTGAAGGCTGTGGGGGAGTTTCCTCCTCAAAAACATTATTTCTATTAATGTCTATGGAAATCAACTACGCTGAACAATATGGCTATCTCAAAATTTTGATTGGACGTGTTTAGGGAAATGGAGGGCGTGGAAGGGGTGTTAGTTGCCTTTCAATCACTTTCGACTATTAAAAAGGGCACACGCCACTCGAATTTCCAATGGAATAAGCCCTTTTTTAATTTTCTACGACAACGTCTTCAATACGAAGTGCCTTGCTCTAAAGGAAAAAAAAATAATAAATGATACATTGTGTCAATATCGTTTTTATATGCCCCCAGAGCATAACTTACAACCCTTGACCGGAGGGTTGTGAGTGTCCTCCTCAAAAACATATTTTATATCTGGAAATCAACTATGCTGAACAAAATGGCTATCTCAAAATTTTGATTGGATGTTTTTGGGGGAATGATGGGCATAGGGGGGGACTAGTTGCCTTCCAATCACTTTCGACTATTAAAAAGGGCACTAGCCCAATGAATTTTCAATCAAATGAGCATTTTGAAGTTTTTACGACAACGCCTTCTATAAAAACCTTATATTCCCCCAGGGCATAACTTAAAACCCTTTCCCCGAGGGTTGTGGGGGGTGTCCTCCTCAAAAATATATTTTCTATGTGGAAATCAACTACGCTGAACAAAATAGCTGTCTCAAAATTTTGATTGGATGTGCTTGGGGGAATGATGGGCGTGGGGGTGGACTAGTTGCCCTCCAATCACTTTCAACTATTAAAAAGGGCACTAGCCACTCCAATTTCCAATCGAATGAGGCATTTTCGAAGTTTCTGCGACAATTCCTTCGATACGAAGTGCCCGGGTATGGAGGAAAAAACAAATAATACCCTTTGAATTTCCAATCGAATGAGCCCTTTTTCAAGTTTCTCCGACACAGATTTCAATAAAACCTTATATGCCCCCAGGGCATAGCTTATAACCCTTGCCCTGAAGACTCTGGGGGGAGTGTCCTGCTCAAAGGTATAATTTCCTGAACTTTAAATTGCATGTAACAAAATGGCTATCTAAAAATTTTGATTGGATATGTTTGGAGAAATGGTGGGCGTGTAAGGGGTGTTAGTTGCCTTCCAATCACTTTCGACTATTGAAAAGGGCACAAGCCATTTCAATTTCCAATCGAATGAGCCTTTTTTAATGTTTCTAGGACGACACATTCTATATAAACCTTATATGCCCCCAGGGCATAGCTTACAACCATTGCCCGGAGGGCTGTGGGGGAGTGTCCTCCTCAAAAACTAAATTTCTATCTGGAAATCCACAACACTGAACAAAATGGCTATCTAAGAATTTTGATTGGATGTGTTTGCAGAAAAGGTGGCCAAGATAGCGGGGCTAGTTGCCCTCAAATAACTTTCGACTATTAAAAAGGGCATTAGACCTTTGAATTTCCAATCGAATGAGCCCTTTTTCAAGTTTCTACAGCAAAGATTTCAATAAAAACTTATATGCCCCCAGGGCCTAACTTATAACGGTTGCCCTGAAGACTGTGGGGGGAGATTTCTGCTCAAAGGTATAATTTCCTGAACTTTAACTGCGTGGATCAAAATGGCTATCTGAAAATTTTGATTGGATGTGTTTGGGGAAATGGTGGGCGTGGAAGGGGTGTTAGTTGCCTTCCAATTACTTTCGACTATTAAAAAAGGCACTAGCCATTTCAATTTCTAATCGATTGAGCCCTTTTTGAAGTTTTTATGACAACGTGTTCTATCAAAACTTTATATGCCCCCAGGGCATGGCTTACAATCCTTGTCCTGAGGGCTGTGAGGGGGTTGTCATCCTCAAAGACCTAATTTACAGAACTTAAAACTACGTTGAATAAAATGGCTATCTCAAAATTTTGATTTAATGTGTTTCGGGAAATCGTGGGCGTGGAAGGGGTGTTAGTTGCCTTCCAATCATTTTCGACTATTAAAAAGGGCACAAGCCACTCCAATTTCCAATTGAATGAGCCTTTTTTGAAGTTTCTACAACTCGATACGAAGTGCCCTGCTCTAAAGGAAAAAAAAATAATAAATTATACATTGTGCCAACATCGTTCATATATTCCCTCAGGGTTAACCCTTGCCCCGAGGGTTGTGGGGGAGTGTCCTCCTCAAAAATATATTTTCTATCTGGAAATCAACTACGCTGAACAGAATGGCTATCTCAAAATGTGTTTGGGGGAATGATGGGCATGGGGGGGGCTAGTTGCCCTCCAATCACTTTCGACTATTAAAAAGGGTACTAGCCCTTTGAATTTCCAATTAAATGAGCCTTTCTGAAGTTTCTACGACAACGTCTTCTATAAAAAACCTTATATGCCCCCAGGGCATAACTTAAAACCCTTGCCCCGAGGGTTGTGGGAGAGCTGTCCTCCTCAAAAACATATTTTATGTCTGGAAATAAACTACGCAGAACAAAATGGATATCTCAAAATTTTGATTGTATGTGTTTTGGTGAATGATGCGCGTGGGGGAGGGCTATTTGTCCTCCAATCACTTTTGATTATTAAAAAGAGCACTAGCCCTTTGCATTTCCATTCGAATGAGCCTTTTTGAAGTTTCTACGACATCACCTTCTATAAAAAAAAACCTTATATGCCCCCAGGACATAACTTAAAACCCTTGCCCCAAGGGTTGTGGGGGAGTGTCCTCCTCAAAAACATATTTTCTATCTGGAAATCAACTACGCTGAACAAAATGGATATTTCAAAATTTTGATTAGATATGTTTGGGGGAATGATGGGTGTATGGGGGGGGGCTAGTTGCCCTCCAATCACTTTCGACTATTAAAAAGGGCACACACCACTCCAGTTTCTAATTGAATGAGTCATTTTCGAAGTTTCTACGACAACTTCTTCGATACGACGTGCCCTGCTCTAAAGGAAAAAAAATAATAAATGATACATTGTGCCAACATCGTTCTTATATGCCCTCAGGGCCTAACTTAAAACCCTTGCCCCGGGGTTTGTGGGGGAGTGTCCTCCTCAAAAACATATTTTCTATCAGGAAATCAACTACGCTGAACGAAATGGCTATCTCAAAATTTTGATTGGATGTGTTTGGGGAAATGATGGGCAATGGGGGTGCCCTCCAATCACTATCAACTATTAAAAAGGGCACTAGCCACATTTCCAACCGAATTTCCAATTTCCAACCGAATGAGCCCTTTTCGAAGTTTCTACGACAACTCCTTCGATACGAAGTGCCCGGGTATGGAGAAAAAAAACACATTGTGCTCACGTCGTTCTTTACTTAGACAGCGCTATTGCGCTGCCTATGAAAGTAAAAAATATTTCGAAATGTTTCTATTAGAGAACCTGGAATTGGAAATGTATGTATCATTCATTTATTATGACAGTATTAGGGCTTGAGGAAGATTGTTGAGCAATTGGTTCTGTTAGATAAACCTGCTTAAAATCTGTCACGATTTGGTTGAATAATAAAGCTTTCAACTTTAAAACCTATCAATTTAAACACAAGTTTTTAAGTGGGATCAATGTTTTCTTTCCACATCAGTCATTTACAGTGTTGGCAAATTATGAGCAAAAGCAAGCCAGAGTTAAAAAAAAAAAGCTAGGCATTGTTTTATCCCAAAATGTAAATAGACAGAACAGTCTATTACTTAATTGAGTTCTAGAAGTTGTAATTTGTTTTAAACCTCTAAAATCTACACACTAATATTTTCAGACCCCAAGTCATAGCCTACATCCCAAATCATAAACAAACCAATCCTAGGTTTTCAATCTACTGTATCGGGAAATCCTAAAATTTTCCAAATTTCTGAAATAAATTTGTACAGGATGTGACTGCTTGATCGATATAGAGGATTTAATGATATATTACCTGGAAATTTTTATTTCTTAGCTAACTCAAATCAGTCCTACAAATACAAATCAGCCCTTCTCTCTTTTTCAAAGTAATTGATATTATTTTATCTTCAATATTTAAAAGATTTACGATAATTATAGACAGACGTTGCAAAATCCAGCTTATTCATTGTAGACCAGGTCTTTGAAAATTCGAAAATTCTACTGCCCGTGATTTGCTATTTTGACCATAGAGTTTAAGTGGTAAAATTAGTGCGATTTCAACTTCGTGTGCATAGAAATTACTGCTTGGAAAATGAAGTTGAGATTGCGTGGGTAAGCTTAACCCAGTTGCCTGGGCTGACCCTACTATGGTCATTCTGAGCTAATTCAGCTAGTTGGAGCTGTGTACATCTGGCTCGCATTAAGATGTATTCCTCTTGAATTATTAAGTTAATCTAAGTGTCATTAATGTTGTTTTTGGGGAGTTTTGCAAAACATTATCAACCCAGTTTCTTGCCATTGCTAATATCTTGAAACCAAATTATAATCTGTAGCCATAAAAACACATTTTCAGCAGAATCTCTTTTTCTCCCAACTTTTAAGACATAATTACGCAAATTTTAATGCAAT
Source organism: Artemia sp. Qi Xiang Cuo (assembly GCF_049724085.1). NCBI lineage: Eukaryota > Metazoa > Arthropoda > Branchiopoda > Anostraca > Artemiidae > Artemia > Artemia sp. Qi Xiang Cuo. Next base: position 48,449,375 of record NC_142806.1, read on the forward strand.
GATGCATTCTAAGTATACAATGAAATAGGAATCATCTAACCAGTAAAAGAGATGCTAAGGATATGGCAAGACCCTATTTTCACTTTCAACTATAATTATAAAAAGACACTTAAGAATGAGGAAAAATCTGCTGTGATAATTAAAAGGGCAACGTACGCCATTGTTGCTACTTTTAGGAGAGCCAGAAAACGAAAAAAAGTTTGTTGGGTGTGGTTGTTCTGAAGGGCGAGGCTAATAGAGATCAAGAGACCATATTCTAGACCAGTCTTTCCTGTTTTTTTCAGTGGTATAAATTGAATTCGAGAATTCTGAACAAGCTCAAAATCATTTCATTTTATGGTATATGTCTCCTTTTTCCTTGACAAAAAAAGGAGACATATGCCAGGTCCCCATGTTATAGCTCCATAAGAAAATTCTCTTCTGTCATTCCGAATTCCAAAAAATACTGAAGGAATCTGGGTATTTTGTCTGCAATATCAAACAGAGGCTGCCTCTGAGCTTTCTTTTGATATGAAATTTACCTGCGACCATCGTTCCGTTGAAGTACTAGAGACTTCAGATCCATTCTTACTTTTTGCACTAGCTTCCTCTTCCTTTCCCTTGGTGTACTACAGAATTATTTACAAGAACCTCCCGGTTTGTGGCCATTTTGTTCATATTATCAGACCGAGCGCATCTTACCCTCCTTTTATATTAATTCATCGTTTCGTCAAAGTACTTTGAAACTTTTCTTCACCCGACTCTAACTATTCGTAGTCTTCTTCTTTCTCTTTTTGTACTCCAGGACTTCAAATGATATACCTGTTTTATTTCAAATAATACAAGAGTAAAAATAAGGAATTGAATTGGCACAACCTCTTGAAAGAACTTCGAAAAATGCAAAGTAAAATATAAAAAACTCAATCATTGGCACGACCTGTTTGGAACACTGGAAGATTTACTTCCACAAGACACACCAAAGTGATGATGTTTTAACAATGACTAAACACGTTTGCAGTTTGTAGTATCCCAGAACCAAAAAAGGATTTTGATTAGTGCAAAATTCTACTTATGCTACTTCTACTTGAATCTACAAGAAGAAAGGAATCACAGGGTAGCTTATTAGGTCGTTGTTTAAATATCATCACTTTGGCATCCTTCAAAACACGTGGTTGGATCAGACGACTCTTCATTCACTGGCAAGTCAATCCAAAATTGCGTTTTCCGCTTATCGGAAATATGTGCGGATAGCCTCAAAATTCCTTCCTTCTTTGCTTTTGAAATCCCTCTAGGACCTTTCACGTTCTCTGGCAAACCTTTCATGCGCTTCGATTTCTGTTTTAGAAAATCAAAACGTTGTAAAGTGTCGTCGAAATCGTAATCGTACGTCGAATAGATCTTTCTGCCCCTTTTGAAAAGTAACCTGCACAATTCTGTTCAGCAGGATAGAATCCTTTTCAGGGCCCTTTTTAGGTGCCTTCTCAATTTTCCACAAGAAAAAAATCTTTCGTGTCCAGAACCTTCACACGAGTGTTTTTCCTGCAATTTTGCATCAGTTACCAGATCCCTCAAATCCTCTACAGCATCCTGATTTCTTATCTTCTTTTTAATGCAACCGTGGATAACATCCTCCGTCATATATGTATGACCCTTAGTGAGGTACTTTAAAGTAATAGAGTTGGGTCCCCAGCTCTGATCACGATGCAAACAAGTGGACTAAACAGAATCCAATTTTTGTTTTGGGCTGAGCAATTGTCACACCACAAAACAAATTCTTTCACTTCTCGCAACTCGCTAATCAGACTGTATATGGCTGAGACCACACCATCAGCAGTTCTGCCATAGATGGCTTCATGCCATACTATGCAATACGCGGTCTCCGGCACACTTCCTGACTTTACAGGAGCAAAAGTCTCATTAAAGACTACTAAACGGCTAGTGAAGTGTGACTCCTTGATTTTTGGCATAATGGGCAGCAAAAGTACTTTCTGCATATCAATGCTGTACACCACTTTTTCCACCCCATGAGGGTGTTGCGCATCTTTTTCTAGCTCCTTTCGTGCTTTCTGCGCCATTTGCTTATGATTTTCCATTACCTCCTTGTCTGATTCAGTTAGCTGCTCATTTTTCCCTTTGTTTTTCATGGTGTCACAAAGTTCACAGGTATCACTCTTAGGCATTTTCAAAGATACTTTCATGCTCTGTATCACATCGGCATGGGGAGCATGAGATCAGTTTTCATTTGGATAGTTTTTCTGAAAATCATCAAGCATCAACTGAACAGTAAGTTCTCGTGGTAAGTATCTCACATTTGGACTATTTTTTCGATGATAATGCGGCAGGCGTGGCCTGAAAGACTCGATATGCATCATTATAAGTTCTTTATTTAATGTCTCTTTACTGTTGCTTTGTCTACCACGTCTCTCCTTGACTGGAAAAGTCACAGACTCCTTGCCAATCTTCTTGCAGATTCTCTCAATCCGCTTCGTACTAGAAAATCCCAGTGTCCACATAAAAGTATTTCGGCAGACTCTGACACGTAACAGTTTCGCACTGCCGTCATCACCGGATTTCGAAGGTAAGAAATAGCTATAACTGAGCTTTTTCTTGAATGGCAAACGGCCATCTACTTTCACCCTTCTCCGGAAAATATTCACTGCCTCTATCAGTGGTTTTTTGTAGTTTAGGCGTTCCACGTGGTCCAGAGCCCAGTATTCACTGTGAATCTCCTTCCACATTTCCATAGACAACATAGAACATTTCCTTTTACAGCAGGCCGAGCATTCCTTATCTATAAAAGGACTTTTCATTTTGGCATTTTCAATGTTTGCTTTTGTTCTCGCTTCCTTTCTCTTTTTCTCTTTTTCACTTCTGAATACAGGATTCTTCTTGGACTCTGGTAGAGAATCTTTGTCTTGCTCTTTACTGGGGCCTTGTTCCAGCTCATATGAAATTTTTTCGACTACAGAAGTTTTTCTGTTGTTTTTGTTTCGCACTTTTTTCATTCTCTTTCTTTTTCTATCGTATTTCTCACTTACGCTACTCTCACTTGAACTTTCCTAAACTGGCAAATACTCATCTGAACCAATGCTAGAAGCTTCGTCGGTGTCTGAATAAGCCGTCAGATTTTTCATTTTGGTAGCGACAGGTGGCAATCCTTTTGGTTCCTCATCTTTGGGGTGGTCTAAACTTTGAGTTCTGGCAGTGCCATCACTACATACAATTTCCAATACGTCCAGTTCCTCGTCTTTTCCGGTGTTTGAGCATCGTGTCTCAGGATTTTCGTCACTACACAAGCTCTGAACCAAATCCAAATCAAATATATTTCCATCAGGCAAAAACTCAAGTTCACTTGCATTTAGAGACAGATTTTTCTCTATTTTTGCATCACCATTATTGTTCAATTCCGTAGCCAACTCTTGACGATCAAGCCAGTGACGGACAAAGGAGGTGTTGTCAAATGGCTCCACTACACTGTCATAAATTCCCCAGCTCTGGGTTGAAAGCTGAGTTCGCTGTTGACTATCGTTGCTTGGTTCTGAATAAGCTGGGCTGAAACTATTTAACCTGCTGTCTTGCCCTTCTGAGATGTCTGTAGACGAATCGTGTTTCGACAAAGGATCTGGAGGCCTGTAAAAAAGAAACTTTTAGACTGCTTTCCCAAAACAAGTATAGTATGTTTTTGGAAGATCCACACAAATGTCCAGACATTCTGCGGAAAGAAAAAAGCTGTATTCAGACGGAAATACAGAGAGAAGTACAACAAGCAAAGGAGCAAAATGGAAGAAAGAGGTAAGCCCGGAAAACCCGAAGGGTTGGTTAACAAGTTGTATATGTATTATGTCAGAAAGTAAAGAGTGGAAAGAAAGAGTAGAGATTGAGTGGTTGGAAAATTGAAAGTTATTCGAATTTAAAAATTGATTGGTTTAAATTTTTTTTTTTTTTTTTTTTTTTTTTTTTTTTTAGGTTAAAAAAGAATAAAAGTGAGTGAGAGTAAGGTAAGAGAAATGTGGGGGAAAGTAAAGTGTAAGTGTTAAGATATATAAGTTAAAGTTGAGGGAGGAGGGTAAAGAGGTAAAAGAGAATAAGGTTGAAATGAAATTTATTTAGTAGCCAAAGAGGAAGAAAAAGTTGGGAAAAAGTTTTAGTAGAAAGTTGAAAGGTGGTCATTCGATCCTGTTAAAATTATGTAAAAATGTAAAGCATAATACGATGACCTTTTAATGTTTTGGAGGAAAAAGTAGCTTTTTAAGTGTTTGTTTTAAGTTTTAAAGTTATATTTTTTTAGTATTGGTGACTTTTGAGGGATGAAAAATTGAAAAGAAGGTAAATAGAGCCCCCGTAGAAGGGTTTCCTGGAGGGGGAGAGGACACCCTTCAAACGGGAAGAGCATTTTTTTTAATTTGGAAGGAAGTATAGAAGTAGTATGTCCAAAAAACCACCAATACGTTTGGCTACTGAATAAAGAAAATAGTTGAATATTTTTTATTGTAGTGTAGGTGGTAATAAATTTTGTAAATTTTTAAAGAAGAAAAAAGAAGTATGAATGAGAGGAGAGGAGGAGGGTAAAAAAAAATTTAAGAAGTTTTGAGAGAAGTTTTGATTGAATGTGAAAATGAGTAAGGTTAAAGTAAGTAAAGTTTAAGGATTTAAAAAAAATAAATATGATATTATATTTTTATGAATTTTAAAGATAGGAGTTAAATTTAAATTGAGTTAAGTTTATTAAATAGTAATATGTAGCCTAATGGAAAAATATAGGTTTTTTGTAGGGTTTCATGGAATAATATTTTAATATTTATGTTTTATAGATAAGTAAAAAAAAAAAAGAAAAAAGAAAAGGAGCAAAATAATTAAGACCCAGGCTCAGGTTGCTGACTCTGCTTCCCATGGAGATAAGTGATAAATGCCCAGAAATAAAACATCTTTTATTTGCGGTAGCTACACTGCAGGTGAGTTAAACGACAAAAGTTAGCCAAATTATTTATTCAATTGCATGTTATTTACTTACTAGCATCATGATCTGCTCTCCTCTGTTGTCTTCCACTGCTCAAATTATTAATCAAATTCATACAAGATAAAACTATAAGACTTCTCACCTGCTGATTCCTTTCTCCCTTGCTATTTTAATTGCTTTTTGGACAAGAGCAAAGCTTCTGGAATGCATTGTGGTCTCAATCACATTACAACAACTGTTTCTTCTTTTCTTCAAATCACGATGACTATACTGAAATTTGGCTGATTCTTGAGCTAAAAAGGAGACATATGCCAAAGATTAAAGTTCAAAAGAACAGGGTCAAAAGGAGACACGTGCTCTGCACGTATCTCCTTTTTGGCCCAGCTGCGATCCGCGTCCAAAAGTGGCGTATGTCTCTTTTTTATCTTCGCAACAGTAGGAGATAGGAGAATTCTGACTTCACCGTTCGATTCCTCGTGCTGGGTTTACCCATGATATACACATAGCTCATTTTCGACCAAAATGGCATATGTCGCCCTTTTAATTATCACAGCCGAAATGAATCATCTAATGTTGCCGCGAAATATGTAAGGATATTTGGAATATTCTAAAAAGTATAAGTCTGTCTGACCTCCCAAAGAGAAAAAGCTGTTTCAAAACAGTAAAGTTAAACTAATTCAATTAAAAACTATTAATTTATATAATGTAATCAACAAAATCGTCATATTTGACATTATTATATAATATATTTGACTTTTGTTCAGCATATAGTATCACAAATGCTCCACTTAAAAAAGTTTGATTTCTTTGTATTTTAAATAATAAATTTTAATTAAATAGTTAAATACTAAACTATTTACTATTTATAATTTATTAAACTATAATAATTAAATAGTAAATTAAAATATTCTCAATTGTTTGTTTTGAGGAAGGTATTTTGATTCATTTTGTTTTATTTAGTAGTGTAAGATGCAATTTTGCTTGTTTTTCTATGCAATTTTAATATTTTGTCCTTTGAAAAAATATACAGCTTCGGTGAGAAATTTTGGAAATTCCAAACATCTAGGGATTAACTTTAGCTCTCTCAGTAAAATTTTAAAATTCTAATTCTTGTTATTTCTTGTAAATACTTGGTGGTAGATTTTGAAACTTCAAATTAAATTTAAGGTGAAGCTTGGAAACGAAAGTGACAAATATACTTTTCTGTGGGAATTCAGTTTTTATTTAGAAACCAAGTTCCTAGAAAAAACGAGATCAAGTTTACAGAAATAACCTAATTTGTTTATCTTGTAACCCTTGTGATTATGGGAAACGTTAGTTGACAGTTTGAAAAATTTTGTTGAGTATTTTGGTGAAAAATAACTACAGTACGGGGCCATTAAAGGAATTGAATGGACTTGTAATGCCCGATACTTCACTTATTTTTACCAATCAAACGTATCGAGCAAGCATAACGCCCTTCTAGGATTGTTGTCAAGCGAATAATGATTCTGTCCTAAAGGAGGGCTTCGTTTGTTCTTAATCTAAATCATTTTGAACAAGCTTTCAACAACTTGAAAAAATACAATTAAAGCTTTAAACGGACAGAAATTAACTCAAATAAGGAGCCAAGCTTGGAAGACACCGAGATTATCATGAATCAAGAATTCAAACCTTCAACGGAGAGAAACTGCAATTAATAAATACAAATCAAACTTTATATGAGCATGAACTACCATGAATAAAAACAGGGCTGCCACTCCTTGAGTCCTTCTTGACACTTCCGGATCAATTTTACTTTAGTGAAAACTAAAAAGATTGTTTGAACTATATCCAGGTGGTGTTTCTGGAAGTTTTATTCAACGATATTTAAAGTGTTTTTTTGGGGGGTTTTGGGGAGGGGAAAATGGTACCTAGGTTAGGTTAGGCTAGGTTAGGTTACGTATTTAATATATGCTATGCTTCGCCCACCTCCCCCCTAATGTGCAAACATATAGTCCAAATTTGTTCCTAAACTATCATTTAGTCATCCTATTTTATTTCATTTCATTAGCATTAACCAAACTAGCAGTATATAAAAGGGTGGGTATATCGAAGGAGTACCGAAAAAATATTAAAAAATTGTAATAAACATTTTCAATTGTATTTTCAGTAAAAGTTTTATTACTCTTTTCATCTTTTAAATGTTAAGGAAAATAAAGCTGATGAAAACATATGTTGTTTTCAGTATTGCTCTAATGGCGCTCAAGCATTTGATTGAGCTAGGTTATAGCAAGTACACATGGTCATATGGTTGCCAATCTTTTATTTTTGGTATGTAGGAAAATCAGTCTGGTTATTTCCTTGCCATACCTTGTTTATATCCACCTCCAACATATTGCTGCAATCAGTAGTATCTATATACACAGTCCAGACCCTACAAGGAACCCTACAAGAATATGCTCAAAAGTGTAATAGATATGAACCCTGCAAGAAAACCCACGCCTGAGGCACTAAAGCATCACGTGGACATTGCAAAAAAGCTGGCAAGCTACAAAGTGCTCAAACACGTTTTGAAACTATAGTCAAGGGTGTATAAGATAATCAGACTGTTTTTTTTGTTATTGATATGAATTGCACAAGAATGTACAGCATGGCTTCACGTGGACATTAAAAAAAAGCTGGCAATCTATAAACTGGTCCAACATGATTTGAGAGTATAGTCGAAATTATATAACTCAACCAGACTGTTATTTGAGGCAACATCCGTTTCTTAGGGGTCCAATCAGAGACATCAGAGGTTGCTCAATATACGGTAAGTTGATTGGTAATTGGTTTATAAAATCATTTTATCCCCCCCCCCCCACTAGTAAACTCAAATTTCAGGGGGACATAGCCCCCCTCCACTCCAACAATACAAACCCTACAATATGATGAGTATACTGGATAGAAAACGTAAAGTACACTCTTTTTTTCCACTATGTAACCCCCCCTCCTATGTTTACGATTTTAATTCTATAGAAATAGTTATCTCGTTCAAAATATCTCTTTTCCCAATTGTGCATTTAAGATGTATTGTCTTTTTTCCGATCTAAATAGAAGCATCTATGTTACAAGAAACGGTCACTTTTGGAAAACAGACTTGGCAGGCTCGTGTTATCACAGAGATTAAAACCACATGTGTTTATAATTACAGAAAAGGGTCCTTTTTGGAACCAAACTTCAAACGTGTCGTATCTGAAAACAATAGCTTGGTGATTAAGACGGGCTTTGTGTAATTCTAGCCTGAAACTCAGAATTGATATACAGTCAAATCGTATTCGAAATATTTTCTTGGGAAGAAATTTAAGTTTTGTATAAAAAAGGGCATAGAGCGCTACAAATATCAGAATCGACTTTAGGGGGTAATTTATATTATGAGAAGATGTTTTTGAAATCCCCCTCCCCTTCCCCTTGCAAAAAGCGATATATTTTTTTGGACAATTGCCTTAACTCGAGAGTAGTTCGATTAAGAATGTAACATGTCTAGAATTGTTTGATTGATATTTGCAAAAAGGGATAAGGGATTCGCAAATTGGACTATACAAACGATATTAATTGAATAATAGAGAAAAAAAAGCAGAGCTAGATAGTATTTGCGAATTGGATTGTTTGAAGGTGGAGAAAAAGGGTTAAAGTGATTAGCAGTTGAGGTAACCCTGAAGAGCATGTTAATTCATACCTTATTTATTATAAATTTGAGACAACATAAATCTATGAAAATGGTTAATGAGGATAGAATGACATTGCGAGTTGACCTAGCTCTACCTCTCCGATGTGTTCTGTATAATACACAAGTGGTGCTTGAACAGTGCTGTCAATTTAAAATAGTTTAACGTTATACTATATGAAGAAGTTGATACTAAGAGGGATGTAGATGGCAAGAAATGAATTGTAATAACGCATAGCTTTACTTCTTCGATGTGTTCCGTATAATACATAAGTGGTGGGGTGATGCGAGCGGGGTGTCTTAGAGTACTTATAGTGTTGTACTGTGGTCCAAATTCCTAGCGAAAAACCCATGTGGATGACTTGAAATAAAATTTTTTAACAAGAAATCTCTGAAAAAAATATTTTTGGGGGGTGGGGTGATGGGAGTGGGTTGTCTTAGAGTACTTATAGTGCTGTACTGTGGGCCGAGTTGCTAGCAAAAAACCTGTATGGATGACTTGAAATAAAATTTTTTAACAAGAAATCTCTGAAAAATTATTTTTGGAGGATGGGGCAATGGCAGCCGGATGTCATACAGTAGTTATAGTGTGATAGTTTGGGGGCGTATTGCTTACAAAAAACAAAAGTGGATGACATGGAAATAAAATTTTTAACGAGAAATGGCTGAAAAGTGTTTTGGGGGAGAGATGGGTTGATGGCAGAAGGATAGGTGTGTGTTGTCTGAAACCTATGATTTGGGATCTTTAGTTTGCAATATCCTGCTTTTCTGAGCCAGGTTTCATAGCCTTTTGTAGGTGTATGCTGTCTGAAACCTATGATTTGGGATGCTATTTGGGCTTTTCAGAGCTAGGTTTCTTAGTCTCTCATAGGTGTGTGTTGTCTGAAACCAACGATTGGGGATGCTATTTCGGGCTTTTATGAGCTAAGGTTTCCTAGTGTTTCTTTGGCGTGTTTTGTCTGAAACTTATAATTTGGGGTGGACAGTTTGCTATTTCTGGCTTTTGAGAGCTAGGTATTTTAGTCTATCTTAGGTGTGTGATGTCTGAAACCTACAATTTGGGTTGTGTAGTTTGCTATTTCTGGCTTTTATGAGCTAGGTCTCCTAGTATTTCGTAGGTGTGTGTTGTCTGAAACTTATGATTTTGGGTATATAAATTACTATTTCGGGCTTTTCTGAGCTAAGGTTTCTTAGTATTTTGTAGGTGTGTGTTGTCTGAAACTTATGATTTGGGGTGTGTAATTTGCTATTTCTGACTTTTCTTAGCCAGATTTATTAGTATTTCGTAGGTGTGTGTTGTCTGAAACTTATGATTTGGGATGGTTAATTTGCTATTTCCGGCTTTTATTAGCTAGGTTTCTTAGTGTTTCGCAGGTGTTTGTTGTCTGAAACTTAAGATTTGGGATGGTCAATTTGCTATCTCCGGCTTTTATTAGCTAGGTTTCTTAGTCTTTCGTAGGTATCTGATGTCTGAAACCTGTAAAACTAAACTATATCCGTAAAATCTGAGCTAATACGGTTTTTTGACCGTAAAATCTAGTTTTTTGTAAAAAAATTATGGAAAATACATTTCGTTGACTCATAGGTGAAACTTAAGTCCAGTTATGGATCGAAAAATAAACTATTTCTATAAAATCTGAGCTAATAAGGGTTTTTGACCGTAAGCTCTAGTTTTTTGTAAGAAAATTATGGAAAATACAATTCTCTGGTTCAAATGTGAAACTTAAGTCCAGTTTTGGATATTCATAATGATAAGGACTGATGGTTCTAATTCAATATTTTTTTCATAGAAACAAACTATTTCTTAAAACCTCGAAATTTTTCAACTTTTTTTTTGTACGTATCTTAAAATGTCAAAATGTGCTTACGGCTCTAACAATTGTGCTCTATGATTGGTTAGAGACACGATGTGGCTTTCCCACTGGTATCCTATGACCGGTTATTGACACTACCTAGTCTATTGCATGTATTAAATCAGTATTTTTTACGCAGTGGAACGATAAACACATAAATCATATCTTTAAAAAAAAAGTGAAGATGGAGCATTTTAATAAAGTGTGTTCACATAAAAAGGTTATTGTAGCATTGAATGCCAACAAGGAGAAGTATTTAAACTATGAAACAAGTACAAGTGGTAGCAGTATTGGAAATATATGCATGCATTGTCATGACAGTAAGAAATTAAATTTCTTTGGAATACCGAAAAAATTCAACTCTTATGTTGGGGGTTATGCGAGATTGAGATCTCCAGAGGTGATTGCACTCAAATAGAATGCTAACATAAAAATAATTGTTGATGATAGAGGACAAGTCCTTGCTACTGTTGCAGGTAACACATTACATACGGATTCATCCAATCGTCAGCTTTCGGGTATTAGCATTCAACGGAGGGTCAATAAAAGAAAGGCCTACTCTGCTACTAATATCGTAAACCAGATCTTGTCTACGTGCCGAAACTGTTACCTGTGTAAAAATAATGTGCTAATAGACAGTGAAATTGCCAGAAAAATAAAAATGGCCTTGTCATAAAACATGACAATGGAATATAAAGATGAAACGATTAAAAACAGAGCCACAGCAAACGTTAATGGCACTGATCAAACAGTCAATGAATCAGATAATACCAAAGACGAAAATAATATTGAGCTTGTTAATAAGAAACCAGTATAAATTGTGTTATGATTCAAAATGGAATAATGATTATTCTACTGATTACGAACTTAGAGAAGACAATAACTACAATATCCAGAGAGAACATGGTGAACTATTTTATGGAACAGATTCAAAATTTCCAAAGATAATCATTGATATTAATAATGTATCATAATATATTTTTGTATTAATATTCTACATTCCATTATTTCATTAGAAATATTACATTGTTATGTGTTCATTATTTTTAGAGTAAGCTAGCATATCAAGCGTTTAGAATGTCTATTAAAACATCGGAGATGTAAGAAAAGGAATTTGCGTACATCTATTGTCAGACATGGGATAACATTATCAAAATCTAGGTATCAGAATGAATAAATTCTTCATCAACATAAATTGTTGGATATGTCATTATGAAAAAATTGTAGTTAAGTAAGTAAGTAAGCAAGTAAGTAACAAACTCTTTCTTGAATTCACCTCTTGGATACACAATACCGAAATTTAATTCAGGAAATTATGAAAAAAAAATCGAACAAATTCCTTATTAACATTCATTATCGATTGGAGTCGCTTCCTAGACAGACAATACAACAATTTCACAAAATCTAAGTATAAGAGTGATTAAATTCTATATCAACATCCATTTCTCGGATACATAGGAAAAAGTTGACAAAATCTAAGTCTTAGAGTGAATAAATTTTTTTTATCAAAATCTTTTGTCAGATACATGGGATAAAATTGACAAAATCCAAGTGTCAGAATGAATATTTTTTTTTATCAACATAATTTGTTATATACATCAAATAAAATTCACAAAATATAAATTAACAAACTCTTTCTTGAATTCCCCTCTTGGATACACAATACAGAAATTTTATTCAAGAAATTATGAAAAAAATGAACAAATTCTTTATTACCATTCATTATCGATTGAAGTCGCTTCCTAGACAGACAATACAGCAATTTCACAAAATCTAAGTATAAGAGCGATTAAATTCTATATCAACATCCATTTCTCGGACACATAGGAAAAGTGGACAAAATCTAAGTGTTAGAGTGAATAAATTTTATTTATCAACATCTTTTGTCAGATACATCGAATAAAATTGACAGAATCTAAGTGTCAGAGTGAATAATTTTTTTTATCAACATCCTTTGTCAGATACATCAATTAAAATTGACATAATCTAAATTTCAGAATGAATAAAAGTATTAAATGCAAATTCATTTTGATTTTGAAATTCATTCAATTTTATAGAAACTACAATAGTTTCACAGGAAGCATCTTTCAGCGTGTTTTAAGTTTAAAAGAAAAGCAATGAATGGAAACTCATTTTAGTTTTGATGTTGGGTAAAAAATTTAGTAATTTTTATAGAAACTGCAATACTTTCACAAGAACTATCTTTCAGCGCGTTTTAAGTTTAAATGAAAAGTATTTAATGAAAATTAAATTTGATTTTGATGTTGGATAAAAATCCATCCATTCTTATAGAAATTGCAATAGTTTCACGGAAAACATCTTCTGATTTAATACATGCAATAAACTAGCTAGTGTCGATAACCGGTCATAGAATACCAGTGGGAAAGCCACATCGTGTCTCTTTTATCTCTTTTGTTTTTTATCACAAACAATTTTCAATGTGTCCAAGGCGGAGCAACTTCTTCATAAATTCAACTATTTAATGCCCCCCTCCGGTGCAAACAACTTCAACCATGGCCCGCTCCCCGCGATCAGAAATTAAATTATAAAAAAAAGTTTCTTCACCTCTTGAATGCACAATGCAGAAATTTCATTCAAGAAATTATGAAAAAATTGTAAGTAAGGGTTCAGTTGTAATGAATAGGCTCAATAAAAGAATTGGTTTCTTATGCTGATTCCAAAGATTTAGGATTCATTAACTTTAGTGTTGCCAATCAAAAGCTATGAGCTTGAGAAAATTGCCTAATTATCGAAAAATGGGGAAAACACCCTCCAAAACTCCACAGGAATGGAATTGTCTTGGGGGGAATATTCTATGGCAAAGGGGGAGGGGATTTTTACGTGAAAACAACTTCAACCATGGCCCGCTCCCTGGCGATCAGAAATTAAATTATAAAAAGTTTCTTCACCTCTTGAATACACAATGCAGAAATTTCATTCAAGAAATTACGAAAAAATTGTAAGTAAGGGTTCAGTTGTAATCAATAGGCTCATCAAAAGAATTGGTTTCTTATTCTGATTCCAAAGATTTAGGATTCATTAACTTTAGTGTTGCCAATCAAAAGCTACGAGCTTGAGAAAATTGCCTAATTATCGAAAAATGGGGAAAAACCCTCCAAAAGTCGACAGGAATGGAATTATCTCTGGGGGAATTTACCATGGAAAAGACGGAGGGTATTTTTACGTGAAAACAACTTCAACCATGGCCCGCCCCCTGCGATCAGAAATTAAATTATAAAAAGTTTCTTCACCTCTTGAATTCACAGTGCAGAAATTTCATTCAAGAAATTACGAAAAAATTGTAAGTAAGTAACAATGTCTCTGTGTGTGTGTGTGTGCAAGCTAGAGCAATTTCCTCACAAATTCCACTTTTAAATGCCCCCCTCCGCCCCGAGGGGGGCATTAAATAGTGGAAATTGTTTCAGACAACACAGTTTCAGACAACACACATCTATGAAATACTAAGAAACCTTAGCTCAGAAAAGCCTGAAATAGTAATTTACATACCCCAAATCATAAGTTTCAGACAACACACACCTACGAAATACTAGGAGACCTAGCTCATAAAATCCAGAAATAGCAAACAACCCACCCCAAATTGTAGGTTTCAGACAACACATACCTATGAGAGACTAAGAAACCTAGCTCTCAAAAGCCAGAAATAGCAAACTACCCACCCCAAATCATAAGTTTCAGACAACACACACCTACGAAATACTAAGAAACCTTAGCTCAGAAAAGCCCGAAATAGCATCCCAAACTATAGGTTTCAGACAACACACACCTATGAGAGACTAAGAAACCTAGCTCTGAAAAGCCCAAATAGCATCCCAAATCATAGGTTTCAGACAACATACACCTACAAAAGGCTATGAAACCTGGCTCAGAAAAGCAGGATATTGTAAACTAAAGATCCCAAATCATAGGTCTCACCCAACACACACCTATCCTTCTGCCATCAACCCATCTCTCCCCCAAAACACTTTTCAGCCATTTCTCGTAAAAAATTTTATTTCCAAGTCATCCACTCGAGTTTTTGCAAGCAGTACGCCCCAAAACTATCACAATATAACTACTCTATGACATCCGGCTGCCATCGCCCCATCCCCAAAAAATATTTTTTCAAAGATTTCTTGTTAAAATATGTTATTTCAAGTCATCCATGCGGGTTTTTCGCTAGCAACTCGGCCCACAGTACAGCACTATAAGTACTCTGAGACACCCCGCTCCCATCACCCCACCCTCCCAAAAATATTTTTTTCAGAGATTTCTTGTTAAAGCTTGAGAAAATTGCCTAATTATCGAAAAATAGGGAAAACACCCTCCAAAACTCGACAGGAATGGAATTGTCTTGGGGGGAATATTCTATGGCAAAGGGGGAGGGGATTTTTACGTGAAAACAACTTCAACCATGGCCCGCTCCCTGGCGATCAGAAATTAAATTATAAAAAAAAGTTTCTTCACCTCTCGAATACACAATGCAGAAATTTCATTCAAGAAATTATGAAAAAATTGTAAGTAAGGGTTCAGTTGTAATTATTAATCTCATCAAAAGAATTGGTTTCTTATGCTGATTCCTAAGATTTAGGATTCATTAACTTTAGTGTTGCCAATCAAAAGCTATGAGCTTGAGAAAATTGCCAAATTATCGAAAAATGGGGAAAAACCCTCCAAAAGTCGACAGGAATGGAATTGTCTCTGGGGGAATTTTCCATGGAAAAGACGGAGGGTATTTTTACGTGAAAACAACTTCAACCATGGCCCGCCCCCTGGCGATCAGAAATTAAATTATAAAAAGTTTCTTCACCTCTTGAATACACAATGCAGAAATTTCATTCAAGAAATTACGAAAAAATTGTAAGTAAGTAACAATGTCTCTGTGTGTGTGTGTGCAAGGTAGAGCAATTTCCTCGCAAATTCCACTATTTAATGCCCCCCTCCGCCCCGAGGGGGGCATTAAATAGTGGAAATTGTTTCAGACAACACAGTTTCAGACAACACACATCTATGAAATACTAAGAAACCTTAGCTCAGAAAAGCCCGAAATAGTAATTTACATACCCCAAATCATAAGTTTCAGACAACACACACCTACGAAATACTAGGAGACCTAGCTCATAAAATCCAGAAATAGCAAACTACCCACCCCAAATTGTAGGTTTCAGACAACACATAGCTAAGAGAGACTAAGAAACCTAGCTCTCAAAAGCAATAAATAGCAAACTACCCACCCCAAATCATAAGTTTCAGACAACACACACCTACGAAATACTAAGAAACCTTAGCTCAGAAAAGCCCGAAATAGCATCCCAAACTATAGGTTTCAGACAACACACACCTATGAGAGACTAAGAAACCTAGCTCTGAAAAGCCCAAATAGCATCCCAAATCATAGGTTTCAGACAACATACACCTACAAAAGGCTATGAAACCTGGCTCAGAAAAGCAGGATATTGTAAACTAAAGATCCCAAATCATAGGTCTCACCCAACACACACCTATCCTTCTGCCATCAACCCATCTCTCCCCCAAAACACTTTTCAGCCATTTCTCGTAAAAAATTTTATTTCCAAGTCATCCACTCGAGTTTTTGTAAGCAGTACGCCCCCAAACTATCACAATATAACTACTCTATGACATCCGGCTGCCATCGCCCCATCCTCCAAAAATATTTTCTCAGAGATTTCTTGTTAAAATTTGTTATTTCAAGTCATCCATGCGGGTTTTTCGCCAGCAACTCGGCCCACAGTACAGCACTATAAGTACTCTGAGACACCCCGCTCCCATCACCCCACCCTCCCAAAAATATTTTTTTAAGAGATTTCTTGTTAAAAATTTTTATTTCAAGTCACCCACATAAGTTTTTCGCTAGGAATTTGGACCACAGTACAACACTATAAGTACTCTAAGACACCCCGCTCCCAACACCCCACCACTTATGTATTATACGGAACACATCGAAGAAGTAAAGCTATCCGTTATTAAAATTCTATTCTTACCATCTACATCCCTCGTAGTATCAACTTCTTTGTATAATATAACGTTAAACTATTTTAAATTGACAGCACTGTTCAAGCACCACTTGTGTATTATACAGAACACATCGGAGAGATAGAGCTAGGTCAACTCGCAATGTCATTCTATCATCATTAACCATTTTCATAGATTTATGTTGTCTCAAATTTATAATAAATAAGGTATGAATAAACATGCTCTTCAGGGTTACCTTAACTGCTACTCACTTTAACCCTTTTTCTCCACCTTCATACAATCCAATTCGCAAATACTATCTAGCTCTGTTTTTTCTCTATTATTCAATTAATATCGTTTGTATAGTCCAATTTGCGAATCCCTTATCCCTTTTTGCAAATGTCAATCAAACAATTCTAGACATGTTGCATTCTTAATCAAACTACTCTCGAGTTAAGGCAATTTTCCAAAAAAATATATCGCTTTTTGCAAGGGGAAGGGGAGGGGGATTTCAAAAACATATTCCCATAATATAAATTACCCCCTAAAGTCGATTCTGATATTTGTAGCGCTCTATGCCTTTTTTTATACAAAACTTAAATTTCTTCCCTAGAAAATATTTCGAATACGATTTGACTGTGTATCAATTCTGAGTTTCTGGCTAGAATTACACAAAGCCCGTCTTAATCACCAAGCTTTTGTTTTCAGTTACGACACGTTTGAAGTTTGGTTCCAAAAAGGACCCTTTTCTGTAATTATAAACACATGGGGTTTTAATCTCTGTGATAACACGAGCGTGCCAAGTCTGTTTTCCAAAAGTGACCGTTTCTTGTAACATAGATGCTTCTATTTAGATCGGAAAAAAGACTATACATCTTAAATGCACAATTGGGAAAAGGGATATTTTGAACGAGATAACTATTTCTATAGAATTAAAATCGTAAACATAGGAGGGGGGTTTACATAGTGGAAAAAAAGAGTGTACTTTACGTTTTCTATCCAGTATACTCATCATATTGTAGGGTTTGTATTGTTGGAGTGGAGGGGGGCTATGTCCCCCTGAAATTTGAGTTTACTAGTGGGGGGGGGTAAATGATTTTATAAACCAATCACCAATCAACTTACCGTATATTGAGCAACCTCTGCTGTCTCAGATTGGACCCCTGAAAAACGGATGTTGCCTCAAATAACAGTCTGGTTGAGATATATAATTTCGACAATACTGTCAAATCATGTTGGACCAGTTTATAGATCGCCAGCTTGTTTTTAAATGTCCACGTGAAGCCATGCTGCACGTTCTTGTGCAATTCATATCAATAATAAAAAAAAACAGTCTGATTATCTTATACACCCTTGACTATAGTTTCAAAACGTGTTTGAGCACTTTGTAGCTTGCCAGCTTTTTTGCAATGTCCACGTGATGCTGTAGTGCCTCAGGCGTGGGTTTTCTTGTAGGGTTCATATCTATTACACTTTTGAGCATATTCTTGTAGGGCTCCTTGTAGGGTCTGGACTGTGTATATAGATACTACTGCAATCATCCTAAATTGTTTTGCTTTATCAAAGTGTCATTATTCTTTTGATGTTTCGAATTTACATTCAAAATTTGAATTGAAAATGAAAACCATTCAGGATACACAAGGTTTTCATAAAAGTGCAGATGTCAATTAAGCGGGAGTTAGAGCTAGGTTACTGGCTCATGAAATTATGATTATTTATTTTTTCGATAAGCTCACTGTTTTTGTCATTCATCGAGCACATTTTTTTCGGGGTCAACTAAAAAATATTTTTCTATTCTACGCAATTCTAAAGTCGTTCTATTAAGTACGCCCAGATCGTATTTGCCATGTCTTAACGTTCTTAAATCCAGTTATGTGAAGTTTCCAACTTTGTATAATTCATATCTGTGCTTCAGAGTCTTTTTTTTCTTTAAAACTTTTAATGTCTTGGGGTGGTGCAATCTTGATTTGGGAAGGGATTTTTTTCAGCTCAGGTGGTTTTTTTGTGCTTACATTGAATTGGTTCTAAAAACACGTTTCGGAAATTTTGGTTTTCTCCTCCTCGCTAGGAAATACGTTTGTTCTGTAGTCTTTAGGCAGAAAAACTTGTGTGGGAATATTATCCATATCCTCTTTAATAGTTGTGTTTTTTTTCCTTGTGTTGTTGCTTCTGGCTACGTTTCTCGTCGATAGAACAGCTTGTTCCTAAAATAATTGAAATCCCAACATAAATTTTTATTTTTATTTCCTTACATGTATTCTCCACATGCAACAAGGATACATATTTCACACAGCAGCACAGCAAGACCATTACCAATATAATATGCAGATTAAAATGTAATATAAAAACAGGTTAAAATGTAAATTACATATTTTGATTGTCGCATACACATGTTGCAACAAACTATTCTAATATTATCAACTCCGATAAGCTAAAGCTAGATTGTTTATACAGCATTAAAGACATGGTATGTTAGATTGTTAAAAAAAACCGGAAAATTATGGTTTAAAGCAGCTAGAACTTTGGGTTAGCAGGTTAGGCTACATTGAAAACGATAATGTAATAAATCGCTGAATTCTTTTTGGAACCCCTGTAACTGACCGATTTCAAACAGTAAACTGTACAAAAATTGTGATTCTATCCCGCTTTCTATGAGAGGCTGCCTCAATGAGAGGCAGCTTGAGATGGCTAGGGCACGTTCAGCAGATGAAGGATGACGGATTGCCAAAGATCATGCTTTTTGGGCCAACCCTCTAGGTTCAAACGAAATGCAGGTCGTTCTTGAATAGGGTGGGAGGAGGTCATAAGAAAGAACTTTCTGGGTATTGGAACTTCTTGGGAGGGTGTAAAGTGGGAGGCTTTGAATATATTTGGATGGAGGAGGAGCATGAGTAGCTGCATTTGCCTCAGGCGGCTTAGTACGGCATTGAGTTGTTAGTAGTGGTGTCAGTAATTTTGATCAGGGTATATAAAAAAATAAAAACAACTATGGGTTCTTGGGACATCATCAATCGATTCAGCAGGGTAGTAGACTCTGTACGATAATATCACTTAATTTTGTAAGAAATTCGCAGTGTGTTTTAATTTTGAAAGGAAAACTTGATAATAAATTTTACCAGTTTCTCTTTTTGTATGTAATCTGTTTGGACCCTCATCATTTTTGTGTAATTTATACTCACGACTGGTTCTACAACAAAGTTTACTGCTTTCCTGTGGCAAATTTCAGATCATAAATCTCCTTATTCTGTCTGAAAAGTGAAACGCAATTGTGTGTGAAACCGTTCTGATAAAAAAACAAATTTAAAATTATTGTTTTCTAATCTTTATAAAAGCACTAATTTGATCTAGCAGCTGGGGCACAGGAAGAATCTTGTGAAACTCAGTTTAAGTAGTTTTATTTGAGGATGTAGGGTGTTCAGTTAAAGAGGTTGCTATTCACAAGATGCGGCAAGGAAATAACAAGGCTAGTCTTTCTAAAGATAAAAAGCTAGCGTTTTAGATTGAAAACCACTCAGTCTTATGAGCCTGTAACCTAGTTCAAAATAGTGATCAAGTGTCGTTTGCGCTTTACTGAAAACGACAAGTATTTTGAGCCTCGCCCTTTTTACTTAAACTTTAAAAATGTCAAATAGACAATATAACTTTCACTAGACAAACAATTGAGCATATTTGAAGCAATCTCTTAAATCTGTTCAGAGGTAACGCTGTAGCGTTGCCTCAAAAAGGTAGTGTTGACATAAAGAGCCGCATGCCTCCCACATGTTATTTTTCTCTGCCTACTTCCTATGGAAGGGGTGGTTTTAGAAACTTGGTAGGGGACTCATTTGACAGAGAGTCGAAACTTCTAAAGCCCTTTTCTAAAAAAAATTCCTATCAGCTCAAAAAAGATCGACTTTTCCTAAAATGAGGCCCAATAAATTGCCAAAAGATTTTGTTTCTGAACAGCTTGAAACTTAAAACACCAAGCCTCTGGGCCATGGAGTTAATGTACAAAATATTTTAAGATAGGGGGAATATGCTCCCAGGGCAGAAGACAATTGAAATAGAATTTGATGTCCCGGGACGTGGGAACTTAAAAAAGGCCTAAAAATTTTCTAGCTAGAGTACGGGCCCCATATAGAACCCGCCATATAGAACCCGGAAGTGGTCCAAGAAACTTTTTTCGATTCGCCCTGAAGGAACAAACATTTCTTTCTGCCTTTCGATGGGGATTAGAAGTGTTGTGATTGGATTGTATGTATTGATTGGATTATTCAATGTACGCCTATTTTAATGTTTTTCTATTGATTTAGTGTTTGATTTAAACGGTATGTGTTCACCCTCTATTACAGACCTAGGACCCCTTGGGGGATTAGCACAATGTATTTTCTTGTTTGATTAATTGATTATGAATAAATCTTATCTTATCTTAAGTCCTTGAGTCAAGAGGACCCCAATGCACAAGGAAAAAGATAGAGAGAATAGTGGTTCCACCTGAAAAAGGACCATTAAAGAGTCAAAATTGTTTTCCTCCAAGTGGTTCGTAACTTACATCCATAAGCTCCTGGGCGAATGGAACCCTCATGAACAAAACCATTTAGGTAGTCTACACGCCCTCAAAAAGTGGGCCATAAAACATTTTTTTAAATAAACTAAAACCTATATCTGAAAATCCTGGGGGTCGAGAAAACCCTAGTTTGCAAAGAAATTGAAACAATATATGGGTTGGCCCAAGAAATGGTGACCTGTAAAAGACCCACAGACTTTTCTTCTGAACGACGTGAAACTTAAACCGTAAGTTACTGGCTAAATGGGCCCTAATGTTGAAAAAAATATTTTGAGGCTTCCCTCCAAATTATGGTCCAACTAGGACCTACAAACTTTTTTTTCCACTTGGCTTAAAAATTTCAAAGATCATTCCCTGAGTAACGGTAACGCACGTTTTGTTTGGAGATGGTGAATATTAGGCGATTCGGAAAAGAGCCAAAATACTGTTTTTTTCTGATCAGTTTCAGACTTGCAGCCATAATTCCCCTGGTCAAGAGTAACCATATAAAAAAAGTAGTTTGGGAACATGACACTTCCAAAAAGGGGCTCGAAAACTTGACCAAGAATTTTTCCTCATTAGTCCGAAACTTCTAGTCTCACGTCCGTTCAAAAAGACTTTAAAGTCTTTTCGACTAAATATTTTTTCTATTGAAGTTTTTTCGCACAAGATTTTTTCTGAACAGCTTGAAACTTGCATCCGTAAGTTCCTAGGCCAATGGAACCCTAATTCACAAAAACTAAACTATATTTGGGACAGGAGTCCCCTAAAAATGATTTTTTTTTTTATTGGAATGAAACTTATATTTGACGTTCTTTAGACCAGAGGGGACCCCAATTTATAAAAAATAGTAAAAAAAACATTTTGCTTGGAAATTGCGCCCCCCCCTCCAAAGAAAATGGGCTTTAAAGAGCTAAGGGGGGTAGCCTTACTCTTATTTGTTTTTTTCTTGTATGTTTCAGTTTCTGACTTGATTACTTAATTTAATCTCTGTTAATTCATCTATTCATCCTTAGAAGTATCTGTTGCGTTTATTTTTAATCTGACTATATATTTTAATTTTCATGCAATTATTCGTAGTGGTGTTTATTTGTTTCAAGGTTGGATTATTACTTGACTTTATTTTTTCACTCATTTTATGCTTTAATACTCTTAACTTTTCGTTGAAAATAAAAAAATTTTGCGTTTTAGGCCCCAGGGAATAACAATGAAGATTTCGATCATTTTTTTTCCTCTTGTTGTTGATTTATCTATAAAGTTATAAGGGAATTTGCTAGTAAACGAAACTCTCATGAACATAGCTCAGTAAATATCACCAAATATTGGAAATATTCACCGCAGTCTATTTAGTTTTCAGTAAAGTAAGAATAATATTTAAGACATTTGACGGGTTTACTCTTTTTTTTGAATTTCAGTTTGATATTTTATTGATTTATTGTACTTTTCATTCCTTTTAGGTATGAATTCCTTATTCGCGATAATTGTTGTTTGTTCTAAGTTTGATTTCTATTTTAAGCTGATTTCCATTCGTCTAAAGTTTTAATCTCACACTTCAACTTTGTTGAAAGTTTGTTAAACACAAGCAGAATTCTGAAAAAAAGAAAATTGAAGAACACAACTATTATGTGTAGTGCCAACGATACCAGGTAGAACTTATGGCTGCTTCATATATTCAATCGCTAAGTACACGTGAAGTATCAGAAATTACAAATAATTTTCAGAGCGTCCCTTCTAGCTCACTGCACCTCCCTAGGGATACGTGTACCAGTGATTGAAAGCCACATAATTAGGGGAATCAATTCCAAATCATGGAAGAGGAAAAGTGTAGCCCAGAAAAAGAAGGATGGATAGCTCGCCAAATGTGTAGACTATACATATAAATTCGAGTCAATTAATAAGTATTATTCGAAAACCGTGTGGTAAGTACTAATAAGAACTGGTACTAGTTGGAAAGAGCTATAAATAAGTCGCAAAACTAAGAAAAAGAAAATTATCATATTTTTCCGCTATTAACAACATGGAATACTTCTTGTCCTCGTTAGTTTTGGAATACCTAGTAAAATTTCGTATATGCAAGAATAAATTGATATCGTGAAGGAGCGATTAAAGAAGAAGAATAAAATCCGGTCATTTACCCGAAAGCATATATTTAGAAGAAAAAGGGTTATATTAAAAGAAATAAACAAATTAACAACAAACCCGAAGCTTATAAACTCGTATGGGTAAACTTCTTACTTTACAAAACCTTACATACACTATCACTACCAGCCATCCTTACCCTCCCCCCTAAAAAAATTAAATGAAGAAATAAGCATAAAATAAATAAATGTATGATTCACGAACTAAGTAAATGTCGAAGCCAAGATAGAAAAGTGTTTATTTACTCTACCTCCTTGTCCCCCTTAAAAAAAAAAAAAAAAAAAAATCATAATCACTTGAGAGAGAATTCGTTAAACAGGGATTGAAATTCATATGTTGAGAAAAACCGTCCATTCAGTTAACAGAAAAATTCATTTAGCTCATCAACTGTCGAAACAGTCTGAGTTAAAGCTTCCCGCATCTGAGGGCCAACATGTCTTACAGAATTAAATTAAAAACAAAACTTTTTTTAACTGAAAGTAAGGAGCAACATTAAAACTCAAAACGAACAGAAATTGTTCCTTATATGAAGGGTTGCCCCCTCCTCAATACCTTGCTCGTTACGCTAAAGCTTTTAGCACTTTTAAATAAGCTTCCCATTCTAATTAAATGGCCCCTGAGTTTCAGTAGCCGTTCTTAAAAATTGGGACAAACAGTCATAATTTAGCGTTCATAAATTTCATAACTTACAGGCCTCTCCCCAGGGGCTGTAGGGGGTCATTTTACACCTAAAGATATAGCTATTTGATCTTTCAACTATACTGAACAAAATGGTTACCTCAAAATTTTGATCAGATAGCATTGGTAAATAAATGGGCGTAGAAGGTGGACCACATGCCCTCCAATCTTTTTTTGTCACTTAAAAAGAGCACTGAACATTTTTATTTCCGTTCGAATGCGTCGCCTCCCGATCTTCTAGGACCATTATTTGAGTAAAATCACCCCTGAGGAAAAAAAAAAGATTAAAAAAACAAACAAAAAAACAAATAAACAGGCATCTGTGATCTGTCTGTGATCTGGCATCTGTGATCATCTGTGATCTGATCTGTCTGTGATCTGTCATTTTCTGGCAAAAATGAAAAATTCCACGTTTTTGCAGACAGGAGCTTGAAACTTCTACAGCTGGATTCTCTGGTACGCTAAATTTGATAATGTGATTTTCATTAACGTTCCTTGAATTTTATGGGGTGTTTCCACCCTATTTCAAAAATCAGGCAAATTTTCTCAGGCTCGTAATTTTCGATGGATAACACTATTAGCTGATTTTTTTGATGTACTATTGATATCATAGTTCGTTTTTTTTTTAGTTTCGGTTACTATTGAACCGAGTCGCTCCTTACTTACAGTTCATTACCACGAACTGTTTGAAAACGAATCGCTTTGTAAATTGTAATAGCCTAAGGTCACCGAACTATCGTTAATGTTCTAGTTGGGTAATGATAGATTGACATCACGTGTGAATATTTCACTAAAATTAGATAATAACTACTACTACGAGGGCTATTCAGAAACTAGAGAACGTTTCCGTCTGAGGCCGCTAGGGCCTAGGCGCGCGGCGATCACGTATGTTTTGGTGTGCGCGTGCTCGCTGCTCGTAGCTTCAGTTGGCATCAGGGTTGCCAACTGGACATATTTTAATAATTTGGGACATAAAAGGGACATATTTTGTAAATTTATGACATTAATTAGAATATTTCCCCGCTGGATACATATCTTTCTAAAAACAAAATGTAATTCTTAACCAAATGAGTATTAATAATACTAGTCTAAGCATTAAATTTATTGAACTACTTATTTTCTACAATTTTCTTGCACATGTTATTATTTTTCGGAGTCGCGTGATCTTTTCGGCAGACAAGTATCTGTAAATACATTTAAAATTCTTTAAAAGTTTGTATTCTTTCATCTATTAAATAAAAATAAACAAGTTTTTTAAACTGAAAGTAAGGAGCGACATTAAAACTTAAAACGGACAGAAATTATTCCGTATATGAAAGAGGCTGTCCCCTCTTCAACGCCTCGCTCTTTACGCTAAAGTTTTTTATTCTTTAAAAACATAAAGTTGTGAGACAGAGTCAGACTTTAGCGTAAAGAGCGAGGCGTTGAGGAGAGGACAGCCCCTTTCATATACGGAATAATTTCTGTCCGTTTTAAGTTTTAATGTCGCTCCTTACTTTCAGTTTTAAAAACTTATTTTTTTATTTAATTTCTGATCGTTTTTTAGTTAATGCAGCTTTTATTTTGGCTGACCTTCATTGAATAAGTAAACAAATTTTCATAAAAATTTTACTTTTCTTTTGCTAAATGGCTGTCTCTAAATTTGGTTCTGACGTAATTTACAAACTAACTTACATAACGAACTTCTATATTCTTATATTTTTCTTCTGGCAAAAAATACGAAGTTGCAGATTTTTGCAGATATGAGCTTGAAACCTATGTAATAGGTTTTTTTTGATACGCTGGATCTGACGGTGTGATTTTCATTAAAATTCTTTCACTTGTAGGGGATGTTTCCCCCCTCTTTAAAAAATCAGGTAAATTTTCTCAGGTTTTCTCAGCTCGTAGCCTTTGATGAGTAATACTAAACTTAATAAAATTTATATATTTAGAATCAGCATTATAAGCCCATTCTTTTGATACATTTATTGATTTCCGTTCCAATGAGGCCTCCTACGATATTCTGGGACCACTGGGTCAATACGATTACCCCTGGGGAAAAGAAAAAAAAAAAAAAAAAAAAAAAATAAAAACGCATCCGTGATCTTTCTCCTGGCAAAAAATGGAAAATTCCACATTTTTGTAGATAGGAGCTTGAAACCTCTACAGTAGGGTTCTCTAATACGCTGAATATGATGGTGTGATTTTCATTAAGGTTCTATAATTTTTAGGGGGTCTTTCCCCCTTTTTTCGAAAATCAGCCAAATTTTCTCAGGCGCGTAACTTTTGATGAGTAAAATTAAACTTGATGAAACTTATATTTTTGAAATCAGAATTAAAATCTGATTCTTTTGATGCATCTATTGGTATCAAAATTTCGTTTTTTAGAGTTTCGGTTACCATTGAGCCGGGTCACTCCTTACTTACAGTTCGTTACCACGAACTGTTTGATAAACGATTTTATTTCTCCTTGCTTTTACACTGCAGTCAAGATAATAAACAAGCAGGCCCTTTTTATTTAACAGTCGCTTCCGTCTTCCAACAGTCAGGCAAAAACATCTATTTATCAAGTATTACAGACTAAAAATAAAAAGTTAGCAAAAGAAAAAAAAACTAGATTCTTGGTGATCTGGAATCAATTTTGATATCAATAGATGTACCGAAAAATTAGCTTATTTTGCTGATTCCAAATATATAATGTTTTTTAAGTATAGTGTTACCCATTAGTGGGCCTGAGGAAATTTGCCAAATTTTTGAAAAAGGTGACAAACACCCCAGAAAAGTCAAAGAATTTTAATGGAAATCACGGCATCAGATTCAGCGTATCAGAGACCCCCACTGTAGAGGTTCCAAGCTCCTATCTATAAAAATGACATTTTATAGTGTTTGCCCCAAGAAGAATCACGGATACGTGTTTATTTGTTGTTGTTGCTTTTTACAGGGATGATCATATCGAACCAATGGTAATAAAATTTAGCAAGAGGGCTCGTTCAAATGAAAATAAAAAATCTAGTGTATTTTTTAAGTGATCAAAAAATTGCAGGACAACTAGTCCCCGTCCAACGCCTTTTTTTCCTGAAAGTCGTCTGATCAAAATTTTGAGATAGCCATTTTGTTCAGTATTGTTGAAAGCAGGGGCGTAGCGCCAGCATTTTTATGGGGGGGGGGGGGCCAAGAATTTTATTCCAGCGCTACTGAAGAAAATTTAAATTCAAAATATTACACAATATATAACAAACAATAAACACACATTAAATAACCATAAAATTCAGTACTATGGGGATCAAGCTTTTACTAAAATTATGATCAATGAGTTGCTATAGGCGACAGTAGTATAGTTTAAAAGAGCTTTTGCGTGGAATAAGGTGAATTTCATATGCATTGGGCTTTTTTCAGCAGGCTTCATCACTAATGTTGCAAAGCCTATCCCCCCTCGACTTCCCCAACCTTGCTTCCCAGCACAGGATGCTTAATCTTATAGTTGAACCAAGCACCATTCTAACAGCCCCGTGTATTGTGCTATTCAGTTGCAGGCAATTTTGAACAGCTTTGACTCTTTAAGATTAAATTTGTCATGCTAAACTTTTACTATGCGTGATTCATTGAGATATTATTTGTGAATTTTTATTAAATTGATTTGATTGTAGGTTCACTGCTTTATATTAATAAATAGCATTGAAATAAGCGGGCCACATAAAGCAAAAATACAAGATAATTCCAAGTTTTTTTATATATAATTCCAAATCTAATGTTATATTGTAAAATGAATCACATGACATTTCAAAATTAGACAAATTTACATATAAAATAATCCTACAATACGCACTAATCCTGGAATAAAAAAATCAGTGTGTTGACTCTGTATTACAAAAACTTGTTACGAAAATTTTAGTCGTCCATATTTTTTATATTAAATTCCTTTATCACTTTATCATGGTCTATCTGTACTAGTAGAATGCATCTTCTGGATTCTAACAGACGTATAGCAAATACCATGTTATTCTAACAGACAAATAGGAAATATCATGTTATTCTACGACGCCCCCGTACCAAACAGGTTTTTTCTGATAGATATTCTATTCTACTGGGGTATTACACCTTTTCAAAAAAGATTCAGAGCTCCCTCACATGGCCTTCTGGATTCTAACAGACATATAGCAAATACCATGTTATTCTAACAGACATATAGGAAATATCTTGTTATTCTACGATGCCCCCGTACCGAACAGGTTTTTCTGATAGGTATTCCATTCTATTGGTCATTACACTCTTTCTTTGCCAAGGGAATTACTCAATTTCAAAGTTCAATGTCTTTTTTTTTAGTGATAAACCAAAACCAGCATGTCTTGTTTTGCTGATATGCATCTATTTTTTTGTATATTTTCAGGTTTCAAATTAAATTCTTCATCAGTTTTGAATAGTTAATTCAACTTAACACTACTGACATTTTTTGTAAACATTTACATAGAAAATGGATAATTCTAAGCAATTTCTGGTGAGTAAAAATTTTCTCATTATTATAATAAAAAGAAATTATCTTGTCATTAAGCCAAGGAAGAAATTCTTTCCTTGAATTGTGCGGTTACCTCTTGTAAAAAGTTTTGACTACTTAAAAAGCACACTAGCGTTAACGGTACCTATGCTCTTAGACACACATTGTTTAGGAGCTGAAACCTCTACATAGATTTCCTATAGGCCGGAATTTATTGTGCAATTTTTATCATGATCAGTGGGCCTTTTTAGAGTTTCGATTACTATTAACCTGATTTATTCCTTACTTATAGTTCGTTACCATGTACTGCTGGAAAATGTATTTCAGTGATATTTTAGATCATAGTAGCCTAATAGTGCTTTTAGTCTTTAGAAGAAGAACCAAAACAATTTAGAATCTATGCTGCTTACCTTAGTTTAAGAGCTGAAAATCATTCTAAAAAATCTAAATTTGTAACAATGAGTATTTTATTTTGATAATAAAGGAAAATATAAATATTTATTTAATTGAAAAAAAATTAAAAAATTGCAGTTTCCCCTATCTGATTACAAGTTTTTTAATGCAAAAAATAGGGAAATAATACACTCTGAATTAATAAAAAAATTCTATGGGTAATCGATCCTTGATAACCACGGACAACCATGTTCACATTCCTCCATCCGCCTGTTCAGACGAATGACCCGCCTCGTGCAAATTCTATAAAGCAGAAAAAAAAAAAGACACAAGTAAGGTTTTGTAAAATTTCGTGGCAAACCCAGTTTTTGTCGAATAAAGATTCAGTTGCTAAGAAAATTAATTTAAAACCCCTTATTTTGAAATAAAGATGTTGTTTAAACTAATTTAGATGCATAACATAAACTTAATTATTTTCAAAACCCAAAATGCATTTTTGTTACATGATAAATTTTGCCTTTTTTTCAAGGAAGCGGATACGTGCAATAACCCCCTTCTGAAAAGAAAGCAAGATATAGCGAAGGTGTATTAATGCAAGCTGCAAGACCATCAATTATCAAACCTGCCGGTAGAATTACACACGATCTGGACCAACCAATAGCCACGAATCTTTTAATGCCAGGGTCCTCTGACGCCAGTGTTAGCTCCACGCAAGTTGGAAGGAATTTGAAAAGAGACTGGGTTGCTTCGCATACTGGCTCAGGCTCAATAAATCAATAGAGGAGGTACACTTCTCTTTTAGCCGAGATGGGGACTTCTTATTTGCTGACATAACTATAAAGTGTATTTATTTTTTTTTTCCTTTTTTTTCAAAAATATGACAAATTTTCTAATGCAAATAGCTTTTGATGTTTAAAACTTAAAAATTTGTTTATAAAAAAAATTTAATTTTCTTTCATTAACCAAATTATCGGTATATAAAGGAATGCATCATGCATTTTTATAAAAACAAAAACAAAAAAACCTAAACTTTTAACTTATAGCCAATACCAATTATAATGAAATAATTCAAATATACATTTAAAACAAAAACTAAATTATTGAAAAAAAAACAAAAAAAAAACGATTTGCTCTGTAAAAGTTGGCAATCCCGGATTAAAATTGTATTAGTTAGCTATTCTCTCACAGAAATACTGGCTATTATCAAATTAATACATAACTATTTAATCCACTTTGAATTCTAAGTGGGGGCTTCCTTGTAACGGGACGTCTTTTTGCGATAAGAAGCTCTGTTTAATAGTCTCCAAATGTGTCTTCACAATGATGTCAAGAAACATTATTTTGGGCCAATTCATTTCAGGCAATTATTTTCGTTGAAAGGTGCTTTCGAAAAAAGAATTTGAGGCTGTTCTATTTGAACAGTGTTGTGAAGTCCGATACCCCCAACTCGAAAGGGTATCAATCATCCTACCTCGAACGAAATTCCCGGTTCTCAAGGGATCCTGCCCGGGAAGGGTTGGGAGGGGGGTTGGGGGTGGGGGGGGGGGGTAACTTTTTATTAAAAAAAAAATTGTTTGATAAAAAAAAGAAAAGTGTGTTATAATTCTGATAAGACTTTAGTCAAAAAAAAAACTTAATCCCGTACGTGTAGACTGTTGGAGGGAAGATGTAAAATATTCTTACGTCTCGTGTCCTTTAATTCCATGTATTCGGTGTTAGTGCCCTCTCTCGACTGATATTCTTTTATGTATTGCCATTTAGCTCTCCCTGTATTCATGATTAGCCGAAGGACACCTGGACCTTATTATGCAATGAGCAGACTTTCCTTTTTACGGGTACGTACTTATTAAGAGATGACTTCTACTTAACGAGGTTAATTAAAAAAAATGTTCACGACACCAAAATAGTGCAATGTCCCTGGAATTGCCTGATATTTATTTGTTAGAATCTGCTCTAAGCCATTTGCAAATATACAGGGTAGATTTTAGCTCCCCCGAGGAAAACGCTGGCATTATTTTAAATGACCCCGTGAAAGTTCTCCATAGCTATATCGACAGAATTTGAGCACTTATTGAGATTCAGATCCAGATATGGGGAGGTCGAGGGGGAATTAAAGTATCGGTGAATCAAAAAGTTTACCTAAAAAAGGGGACATCTGGGGACAAATTTTATTTTCATTTTTAGACAGGCAACCAGACTTTCCACCCATATATATATAATTTTGAAGACTACTTTTTCAAATGTGCAAAAAAACTCAGACATAGTGTTGATGCATCTGGTGATTTATTGAATGGGTCCACAATTTTATACATTTACTACATTTATCTGAATATTGTACGATTTAAAAAAAAACTTTTTCTTTAAGCTGTGGTAAGTGTAAAAGAATTAATTCTACGCCATAGTGTTAGACTACCACATGGGTTCAAAGTTTCAAATTTGACACGGGACTGCAATGCTTTAAGTATGCGTTTTTAGCAGCAGCCCATAAGACATTAAACAAAGAATCAACGATTAAAATTCTCGACAGACTTGCACGTACCGTTGTAAAAATTTTCCATAATTTAATTTTTTTGTTTTTTTATTTAAAATTTCCTTGGTCCTTAAAAGAAATATGCATTTGCTATAAAGCAATTGAAATTCTTGGGGTGGGGGGGGTTGTTCTCCAGTATGACACTGAATTTGTAGATGGGGAAAAAAAAACGAATAAAAAAGGAGTTTTGTATTCAGTGAGGACACCGATGGTGGAAAATGTTAAAAATTTTGTATGGGTTATTTACGAACCTCCCAAAGATGTAAATTCTTATGGTCATTTTTTCCCCGTCACAGCAATAAGTCGACCCTTATCTCAAGGCAAAAATATGGAGAACGTTTCTATTGCCCCATGTGCCTTTCCTCATTTAGATCTGAGCGAACATTTTCAGATCACTTGGGGCATTGGAAAATTCCTGGAAATAAAGAATAGAAATGCCGGTAGAAGGAAAGACATTTTACAATTTAAAAATTTTCAAAATTCTCTTCTGCAATCTGATAAAGTGTCTTTGGATTGTGAAACAAGACTGGTTGAGGTATCGGACCCATCAAAGCCAAATATAGTCAAGGAACAAAAACTAGTTGCGTGTTCCTCTGCACATACCCATCGTGACGCCAACAATAAAATGCAATTGGAAGAGTTTTTTTTACTATGGACGAGGAGGGCAGTATGGAAAAGTTATTGGTTTCTTTAATAAAAACGGCAAACAAGACAATTTTATGATTACGTCATACCAATTTTCCAATGAAATTGTCGGATAAAGAACAACTGGCGTTGGAAGATAGGGCATTTGCAGGGTGTGTAGGGGTCCCCTCACCCCAGAAGACGCGGTGCGGTGCAGAATCATAACCACCTTATTGACCCAAATTCAACGTGAAAAAGTAACTTTCAATGGTGGGCTCAAAATTCATGTAATTTAAAAATTAAACAACAACTTTTTCGTCCGGTTTTAGTAAATAACTCTAACTACAATCTGAAGAATTTGCTACCTGCATTGGCACGTTTTCAAAGACATGGAACAATAGATGATGATGCATTAGTGATAGATAACTGTACGTCCATAATCATACCCAAATCATCGGAAAAGTTGCTTGTTTTGGAATTTATGTGGAAATTTGTTGAAGCCGACGTTGAGTACACGAATAAAATTCGCTTTTTAGATTCCTACAGTTTTTTCCCCAAATCATTGAGTGAATGAATTCAAGTGCAGAAAAACGATGACGGCTGCAATGCTTTCCCCCTTCTCAAGCACCAATTTCCAAATGATTTATATGGTTTGTTAACGGTCAAGGGCATCTATCCTTATGATTATTATTGTTCCATGTCGAGATTCGCCGAGGAATCTATTCCTTGTATTGAATCGTTTTACGACTCGTTTCACGATCGTAGTTGCACCCCCGAGGAATACAGTTTTGCTAAAAAAGTTTGGGCAGAGGGAGGGTGTAAAAATGGGTTTGACTACTGCAAGCTGTATTTGTCGAGTGACGTGTTAACCCTGTTAGACATTATGTGTAAAAATACGGATAAAATCTATGAAGAATTTAATCTTGATTTGGGCGCTTATTATTCTTCGCATACTCGAGTGCCATAAATTCGCCTAAACAACTGTTTTGACTTAAGCAGTCTAATTACTGACCTTACTCTGCACCTCTTTTACACTTTAAAACGGAGGGGGGGTTTTGTTTTCTACGTGGGTTGTAAGAAGTCCAATGTCATTATGATGGAGCATAAGTGAACAGGATTGGAGGCAGTTTCTCTCAATATGAATCTTCTCTACCCCTCGGCCATGTCACATGATTCAGGACAGTATATTGAATATAACTGGCTCAATCAACCTCCCGACCCCCAGGTCCAACCCCTTGGCGACGACAGTGTGGAGGAGCCTGAGACGGGGGGTTGGTTTTGCTACAGTGAAGTGGATAGCACATCCGAGATACATGATAAAGATTATTATAATTTATACCAGTGTATAAATTGAACATATAATCGTTAATCAATGAGTAACTGAAATAGTCGTTTAGTCGTGGTGGACGGATTTCTTTTGTTACCTTCAAAACAAAAACTTATGTTCTACCGTCTGCCGGAACAAAATATATTTGTGAACAATGGAGCATTAAATGAATTTGCAGCACCGGATACTACGTAACGAGAATTAGACGAGACTGCGAGGTAAGCCAAAAACCATTTTTGAATTCGTTTGTTGACACTTTCTTTAGCCAACGTACCTCATAACAGCCAGAGGTTAAACAAGAACTTAGTAAACTAATTTTAAATTCAGCTTTCGGCACAATGTGTGAGAGTGTTCGCAATAGAAATCTTTGTGACGTTGTGACCGATCCAGAAGAATGTGCTCGAATTATTGCCAATCCCAATTTTACCTCTCTCACAATCATTGGCCTGGACATGCCACTTGTGAATAAGAAAAAAAGACGCAGTGTTCTTACTAGAAATTTTGCTGCAGCCAGTGCTATCCTGGAGATCTAAAAAAAACTCATTTTGGAATTCTACTACAATGTGGCTAGGGTAGGTTGGCCGGAAAAGGGGCAAGTAGAGGTCTGCTACGGTGACACTGATTCTCTACTGCTCAAAGTAAAAACATCAAATCTAATTAATGATTTAGCGCATGGGGAAATTATCAGCTTCCGGTTGGAATACCCAAACGAGAATGACGTTCTTTATCCTGAGATATTAAAACGTGGAGCACCAATTATAATAGCATTTTTAAAATCTTAACCCAGACGCGACTTGATTTCCCTTTGTATGTTTTTAGGTCCAAAGGTGTACTTTATACAGACATACAACGAGGAAATCAAGAAACGTTTCAAAGGAGTACCCACGTGCTATGTGGACAAGAATTTTTACATGAATATTTATAGTAATTGTATTGTTGAAAATGCAATTCCACGAGCCAAATTGTTGGCAATTCGTTCATTGAACTACATTAACTATACTGTAAATGTAGAGAAAATAGCCATGAGTAACATTTCTAACAAGGTCTATGTTTGTTAAGAGAGTGTGACTCTCTTCCCCCTTATTGACTTTTTAAATACAGATCCGATCGATTTCCTGGCCCATCGGGAAAGTCTCGGTTTAAATAAAGGCCTTTAACTTGTTGCCTAAAAAAACCTTTGGGGGGGGGGGCCTCACGGCCTTTGGGGGGGGGGGGGGCTCGCGGCCCGGGGGGGGGGCCGGTCACCGCCAGCGCGGGGGGCGCTCTGTCACCAAAGTTATCTTTTTTTTGGACTTAGAGCCGATTTTTTTTTTCAAGTGCCATCTCTCTAATTTAATATTTTTTTTTTCTCTAAAATAAACAAAAAAAAAGTGTTTTTTCTCTCTGTGTGTGTACCTATGTAAATGTTGTATTTTTTTTTTATTATAAATAAATTAAAAAAAGTGTATTTTTTTTTCAACTGCTCTCTCTCTCTAATTTAATGTTTTATTTTTTTTATCTATAAATAAACAAAAAAAAGTGTTTTTTCTATGTGCATCCCATGTAAATGTTGTATTTTTTATTATGAATAAATTTAAAAAATTTTATTTTTTTTTCAATGTATTGTTACTTTTTTATGTGTATATAATAAAAGAAAAAAATATGATTCTTTATTCGTCTTTGTCTTCTTGAAGAACAGAGTAGTAGTAGTAGTAGTAGTAGTAGTAGTAGTAGTAGTAGTAGTAGTAGTAGTAGTAGTGAAAAATTATTTATTCGTAAGACAATTGTAGACTATAGGTTGTTTTACAGGTAGATTGTTGAAAGGACGTTGTATCAATTTGAAACACTAATCATGTTTAATCTGTGTGGACTCCTAAAGTCGGGCAACACAACACTCTTAACTAAAATAATTAAAAATTGTGATAAAATGTTTGCGGAAAAGCCGAAAAAAATATACTATTGCTATAGTATTTGGCGGGAATCATACAACAGAACAAAAGCAATTGCTGCCACCACCATAGGGTTGGTGCAGATACATTTCATACAGGTACTTCATGTTTTCAAAATTACTGAACCAAACTCTTGGTTGATCATTGACGATCCGGCTGAATGTATTAAACAATGTTCTCAGCAATTGTTGCAATTGTTCACTGTTCGCGCTCATTATAAACAGATTTCCGTTACTCTGGTTCTCCATAATCTCTTTCATCAGAGCAAATGTATGCGAACACTTGCTTTGAACAGTACCTACTATATCATCTACAGAGTTGTTCGTGATTCTAGCTCGCTAATAACCCTCAATAAGCAAATCTATCCAGGAGCTCCCAACTTCCTAACTACGGAAAAGACACAGGCTCCAAATACACCCCACGGCAACATTCAGCTGGGTCTTAATCAAAAGACATCTAAGGGTCTATGCGTAGTCACAGGTATGGTCGACGCTGACATATCTGTATATCTCCCGGTGAACGCTAACCAGACCTAGATTTTAGTATCACGGAGTTGAAAAGAAAACTTGAAAAAAGGCATTTGTTTTCAATTCCATTTACCACAGGCAAATCGAGTAAGAAGGACATAGTCAAACACGGTATTGACAATGATTTCATTAATATACTATCTTAACTTTGTTTAAATTTGACAGAGGTTAATGTTCAACTACCAGAATTAGTTAAGAAGCAAGCAAAGAAGCATTATTCATTTGCTCTCATTGGGAACTATAAAAATAAAGTGCATAATTTAAAAAGTAAACAACCTCTTCAGGCAGGCGGTAGCTTTTTCACACTTTTACCGCAAAGGACTTATAGACGTTTTTGTCTAGTAAAATTGGCAAGACCCTATAAATTAACTCCAAAAAAACTCACTTTATCACCCGTCGAACACTTTGAGGACAATATGAGTAAATTCCTCCACAATGAAACTATTGAGGATGATAAAAAATTGGTTTTACTTCAAGATACACTTCGTCGAGTGGACAAACACCCTTAATCAAAGCCCACTGCTGCTGCTGCTGATCTCAAAAAAGAATCATATTCTCAAGAGTCTGCCGCTGTAACACAATTAAAAACGGATGAATTGAATTAAATTTTATTTAAATTTTAAAATATGAGACCCCTCACTTATGGTGAACATATTAAAAGTCAACCAATTTCTCGCTGTTGATGTGACGCTATTCAAGTTGTGGGCATTGTGGTTGGGTTTATATTTCAAGGCAAGAGCTATAATCTACTTGATTTAATGTATGACATGTTAAAATATCGTAGAGGACTATTAACTTCTGGCAAACATATATACAACCTTTTCAACACGTACAAATTCCAATAAAGTCTTATTGGCAATAGACAAATTCTAAAAAAAATTAAATGACCCTGCATCATCATCATCATCATCATCATCAAAATTAAAATATGAACTGGAAGAAGAAAAAGAAGATTTTAAATCGATTTTGAAAAATACTGGCACACAGCTGATGGCTAGATAAAAGCGAAGACGTATCACGTCAACGTCAACAACAGTGGTCAGTATACAAAAGGGTAGCGATCATTACACAACGTGTTTACGTTCAAAATGGCTGAAGTTCTGAAAGATACTTATGAAAAGATTGTCAAGGTGGGGAGTTTAAGTCTTCACACCACTATTTTAACGGTCACGGGTGTTCACATTGAAATATAGAGGGACTAAAACTCGAGTTAGTCAAGCGACAACCTACCTATAAAAAATCTCGTCCAAGCAAATCCAAAACGAAAAACTAAGTACTTTTACCCATTGCATAAGAGTAAAGCTGTTCTCCAAACGAACGAAGCATTCTAACGACGTCACAATACACCGTACAAGTACATTCTACTTGAAATCAGTGTTTTTAGTCGCTATGCATATGCAATTCCATTGCGATCAAAGAGAGGTGTTGAAGTTGCTCAGGCCATTGAAAGTATTCTCGAAAAGGATTCATATAAAAAAATTCAAACGTATCGATGTAGAGAAATTGTTAATAATCATGTTGAAAAAGTACTAGAGAAATATAGTAATCTGCTCTATCATAGTCACAGTCCTATAAAGGCTGCATTGGCCGAACGATTGATAAGAACTATTCGACTTTTAATTTCAAGATATTGTACATTGAAAAATACGCCGGCTTTTATTCATGATCTAGATAAAATCATTCTGATTTATAATCAACGACCTCATCAATCATTGTCCAACTCTACACCAACGGATGTTCATCATTCGGATCATGAAACAATCGACACGTTTCTTAAACAATATTCCAATTAGTCAACAGTCAAGAAGAAGAAGAAGAAAAACAAATTCAACGTTGGCGATACTGTTAGAATTAATATAACAACTAATTTTTTTGAAAAGGGTACTTACTTATGGTCAACAGAACTTATTAAAGTGGCAAAAACCCTATACATTAAACCAATAACTTATAGTCTTCGTGATGCCAAGGATGAAGAGCTTCTCGGCGGCTTTTATGACTATGAATTGCAAAATGTTAAAAATGACAGTGAAATCTATCAAATTGACAAGATATTAAAGACGCGTTCTTGCGGGTGTAAGAAACAGTTAGTTGTTCGGTGGCAAGAATACAACTCTGATTTTGATTCTTGGATCGGTTTTGAAGATTTTGACAATGCCCCATGATTTCTATATAATATTCATGTCCAACTTTTCTTATCCTCTCTACAATGACTTGAATGTGAAATGGGATTGTTGTATGAGACTTTCCTCTGCCATCCTATATGACGGTGCACATGAATAGGCTATTGTTTATCTTATCCTTAGAAATACCTATGACGACCCGAAAAATAATCATATATAGGATGTAAAAATTAGATCATATGGTTGGCTGCCATCAATAGGTGATATAGAAAAAATTAAAAAAATCACTTGGATGAAATATCCATATTCTGAATTACTGGACGAGGACGTCATCTGCATTAATGATTAAGGTTGCACTATCAATACAATAATTTCTGCTCGTAAAAAAGGAGATTTTAATTTCAACTTTTCAAAGGAGGAGGGCAAGATCTACATTAGTTCACCAATTTCCAATGAAAAGATTATTCTCAATGATAACTTAAAGAACGTTCTTGGCTTTAAGCTCAATATACCCAATGGTAGAAGTGCTGGAAATACTAATTTCATTTTTGCTGACTACCCACATGCCTTCTCCTCGGACTCTTGCATATTTCTCTACGCATCCTTTGTGGAAACATCTCGGGTTGGTAATTCAAATGTTCCCCTCCTACGAGTTCTTGAACGAAAAACAACTCATGAACTTGTTCACCACTACAATATAAAGCATCTTCAGTATGTTCCCGTAAACACTTCGTATATGGAACCCTGTCAGTTTTCACTAAAAAGTGAATTGAGTGATCCTCTAGCAATAACAAAAAGCTTAGCAGTGATTACATGTCATTTTCGACCCGTTGTCGGCGACAGCACAATCACCTAAAATGAACAATAGAAGAATTCCATTTGTCTGCCCCGATATCGATTACTATGTTGGTGCTTTGAGTCCACATCAAATAGGCAATGGATTGAACTACAAGGGTCGTACTACAATGTCTGGCTATGGTCTTGGTAGCTGGTTTTCTAGGCTATTTCGTTCTGCACTACCCCTTGCCAGAAAATATCTTGTACCAGCTGCATCAAATTTTGCTGCCTCCACACCACAGGACTGGGGGTCGGGCAGGAATTTCGAGGTGTGTTAAGGAAAATATTAGATCTTCAGCAAGAGCCGTTGGTGAGCAATGAAAATTTTGGCAAAATGGGGAGGGATTGAAAAAGATGCGTGTGCTTCTTTCACTTATCAGTGTCCCTCCAGAAAGGAGGTAAAGGGCACCAAGAAGAACTTTGAAGAATAAAAAACGGTTGTGCAATAAACACCGGAAGAAGAAGAAAAAGATTTTTCGATAGAAGAACGATCTCTTTTCCTAGACTAAGGTGTATCACTCTGAGGGAATCATAGACATAAACTTCTTCTTCATTGAATCTATTCAACGCTGAAAATTTTGAGTTCAGTGTCAAGTTGGGTTTCCATGAACACTTTCACCCTCACCAACCCTTCTTGGACCATTTATATTTTCAAATATTTTCCCATGAATACTATTTCATTGATTTGTCGTCAAGATATATTGATTTAAATGTTGTGGTGAAGAAAAACTCAGATAATACACCTCCAACTGCCGGAGATGGTCTCTCTTATGAAAACTGTATTCTACACAACCTATTCAAAAAAATTAATGTATTTATTAATGGAACATTGGTGAGCACTAGCAATAATTTATCCAACTCTGCAAGCTACATATAATTTTGTGATTATGACGCCAAAGGCGTACAAAGAGTTGAGAGGACAATCATTGGTCTATCAATATTGAACAGTTGTTGATACTGACGGTAATTTGACTACTGAAGTCACCCAGTAGCATGATTCAGTTGGAAAATTCAATCATGAGACATTCAATATATCCCAATGACTACCCCCCAATATCAAGGGTGACATAAAGTTACAGTTTGCCCCATCGAATTTAGTTTTGTGAAAAACACTTCCAACAGCATCAAATACAAATTTTGTTATCATATCGGCGATTCTCCATACTCAGATACAACTAGTTATGTGCTCGAGTTCAGTGGCAGTGGAAACTATAGGAACAAATTGTACCATCATTAAAATTCATGTCCCCATAATCTCACCCCAGTCTTAGTTCCACGGGCTCTCGTAACTCTAGTGATTCATCGTATATCAATGGAGGAATTCCCTAAAAAATGGCGGCGGCCGGTGCGTAGAGTGGCAGCGCTGTTGGATCCTGGACTGATTCCCCCCAGGATTTAAATTTTTTCGATCTATCTAGCCTTGTGTGCAAAGTGAATGGTATTCTACTGTACACTCTATCATTTGACAAAAAATCCTATAGAACTCTGTACGAGTTGACCATGCAATCCCTCCCTAGATCATGACTCTCAAGTATTTGAAAATGGAATAACCGATTCAATGTTTTCAAAAAATCATGGGGTTATTGTTTTGGACTTGTCAGGCATTCAAGATATGACAATAGTACGAACAGGGAATGTACGTTTAGAGTGTGCATTTGCAAATGTTCTGACTGAGAGTATCACGTTAATATAACTGAGTCAATTTGAAACCTATTTGGAAATCACGCCAGACTGCAGTGTTCTACTAGACCTAGCACCATGAACACAAACTAAATAATCAACGTATTTAGTATTAATTCTGACATATTCCGGTACAATTCATAGTGCGGATCTTCTGACTTCATTTAGAAATTTTAAAGTTTTAAAAATGTCTTCATCAGTTTGGAAAGCATTTCCTCTACGGTGACTACCGGCTATGGGCTATGTATCTTTCAAACAGCGAAGAACATTGAATTTTTTTATCCTTTTGGCCTATCGTATAAATTCTATGCTCCATACATCATCAACTTTATGAAAAGAAGGAGGAAAAATATTATTCAAAATCAACTAAGAGAACAGGATTTAGCGACTAAGACATCTGGCTTTCATGCACTACTCTTTTTCATGTTTACAAGTAGTGGTTACACCATCGATCATAATCTCAAAATATAAGGTTATGTCACACGATCGACTATCTGTCTAGTTGCGAATAGAATTAATTTCGAAGGTGCTATGTAATATTTGGCCATAAGCCTTACATTCTCCAAGGATTCTTGTTATACTGTTTATTAATAAAAAAAAAATTTATATACAAGATAAAAACGACTTTTCTACTCTTTAGATTGTTAAGACAATAATGGGACATGTAAAATTGATCATTGGGTCCTTTTGAAAAAAATATTTTTTCTTCATAAACTTACATGTTTCATATTTTACGGAAGAATTGTGCCTAAAATCCCAAGCATATGAGAGAGTTGTGCGAATACTATCTAGATTCTTGACGGATTATGTTTTCTAAGATACTCTGTAATCATTAAATACTTATTATTGAATTGAAATAGGGATTGAATCAAATTGCTGAAATTTAGATAAAATCGCAAAGGCTAATCTTAAAAAAGTTAAATGCCCTTTGTCCCCACAGATTTCATCAAGTCAATTGCGCTGGCAACATATCAAACTAAAAATTCCTTCAGTGACGCCAAGCTTCTTGGAATATTTAAATAAGGGGATTGCTGTAGCCTTTGGCTACAGCAATTGATCGACCACTTAGTTACATTACAATTATTTTTTAGCTTGATTACTGAATATTTATGTTATTTTCTGCGGATGTAGTTTTAGTACCATGTCATTGAAGTTGCACATGAATTGCTGATGATTGAATATGTTTTCCCATCATATGATTTTTTTGCAAGTATTTGCTTGATTCAAAATTGAATTCCTTATTGCTTTCGAACCTTGTTAGGAAACCAATAAGGATTTATTTTTATATACTCAAGTCAACTCTAGCAATTTTCATGGCTCTGGCCTCTCCTCATGTCGAGTTAATCTTTTGCCTTTTACTAAAAATTACCATGGGGAGGGGCACTTGATGAGTCTTAACACATTTTTGAATGCCAAAAAACAGACTAGTCTATACTCTTGTAGTATGTTCTTATATTCCAAGATTACTTATCTGACAAACCCGACTACTTACCCTTAGCGTTTGACAAGACGTAAATGACATGAGAGGTCAGTAGGACTACTACTTCAGGAAACGGTCTTGATTAGTGTTCAGACAAGTAACCCTGGAAAATGCGGGATAATTGAAGTCATATATGAACAAAAATTCAATCTTTTCAGAAATGAAAAACAAATTGTGAAATTATGGGCAGATAGCAAAAAGGGACAGTAATCGTGAAATGTGGCACACTTTCCAGGGGTTTCTAAATAAGCTTTCTAAATAATTTCTTTCTAAATAAGGTTTCTAAATAATGTTTATAGTAAAGTAGAAATGATTAATGTTGTTATTCGCCTATTTGCATACAGCTTTTCAGTTGACAAGTTACCGGTTAAGTATTTGTTGTTATCTTTTGTAGATTACATCTGGGAAAGCTAATTTTAAGCGGGTAAGGGATGCTCGAAGGCACTCTTGGCTCGGTGCAATAATGAGCCAAGTCCTAGGTGCTCTTGACTCCCCAGTCTCTTAGGGCCCTTATTCCTCCTTCGTCTAGGAACAGTATTTCCATTCCAGTTTAAGAGGTTCCTCTAAAATGAGGAGTTTTGAGATCTTGCGTTTCCTTTCGTTTGGCAATTTCGTTTCGTCTGCAAATCCTTTCGTTTGGGGATTCCATGGGTTTCTAGCCTAATACTATCAAAGATTTTAGTCTCTTTGGTTCCTTATCTTGTTTTTAGACACAATACTCTATCTGGCGGGAGGGAGAACGCGATTCAAGAGACAATGCTCTGAGTGAAGGGAAAAGAGAACCAAGAGGCAATTCTCCATGTGAAGGGAGAACGAGAATCAAGAGAAAACGGTCTGTGAGTAAGGAGGTGCCTGGAGCCTAACTGCAAATAACACAAAAACCCTGCGATTTACCATCTCAAAGTTTTTCCTTTGTTGATATATTCGGGGAATCTGAAGTATGGCAATCTGACAGCTTAACTAATGATTCCTTGGTACATATATTAGAATCTTTCAATGAAGAATGAATTCATTTAGTTGACGATTAAAGTGCATTCTGTAAGATATTTTGGTACAAGGAATTGGTGTGGTCAAGGCTGGCCCTTGTTTGTATAGCAGGCCTTGCTGCAGAACTGTCCTAAATTTTACAGAAATCTATTTTTCTCCAGAGGAAGAAGACTTTGTGAGGGGCCCATAGGCCTGTACAAGATTGGTATTTATTTCTTAAGCCCTTAGATGGTGTAAAAGCGAGCCAAGTTCAAGCTACATTTAGTCATCTTTTGTTTTGTCTTAGAAAGTAACTATGCCTTGATTTGTTATCCTTAAAGCATAGCCGCGTAATTTAATAGGCTAAAAAATAAAGGGCAAAGCATTGCCCTTTGAGAAATCTGATCAAGAAATCTGAAAAAATCTAGCACAAGTCCATACACAATATTACTCCATAAGACATTGATCTTCTACACTTGAAAAATCAAAAGATACTACCATCTTGGAATGCAACTTCCCTCGTACTACTTTGTTTCTACTAAGTCTTTCTAGCTCGAGTCCATCTTATAGGACTTTTGTTTCATTTTCGATTGATTTTCTACGGTTCAAAGCTTAGGGTTTTTTAATATGTTTATACACAAATTCTACTATAAAACTGGAATTATATTTCAAGGCCATCTATTCTTCAATACAGTGTTCTGGCTACATTGTTATTAACAAGATGGAATTATAGAATTAATGAAGTGAATGACAAATAAAAAGGATAAATACTAATAACAATAAAGCAAGTAATCCTTTACCTGATGAAGTCTCACTGTATTGTTTCTGTGTATTTTGCTTGGGTGATTAAAAATTCAGCTTTTGTGTCCATCTTTGGAGCAAATTTTATAATGTCGCAATACAAGTTGTATTATTATCAAGTAGCATGGTTGAAGAATACCAGTAGCTTCAATGGGGGGGGGTGTATTTTCCTGCATGATTTTTTTCTGCATTCCCTCTTCCAGATTCAAGAATTGCCTAGCCTCTTTAATTTTCGTGAATTGACGCCATTAATTATCACCAGTGGTGTCAATGGGGAAGAGGGGACACTTTTCTTGTAATATTTGCTCGGCTCATTTTGAATCCAGTTTTTGTGTTCATGTTTAGAGCAAATTTAATAAAATCACAACATAACTTGCATTATTGTCAAGTAGGTTATATCAACATAAATGTCATATACGTTGGAAATTGAACTAAATCAAAATACACTATCTGTATCCAAGGTTGTCAAAAGGGAGTACATGTGATATTTACGGAAAAGTTAAGAAAGTTAAGTTGAAACTTTCAGGGTATGTGGAGGGTAATAGTTACGTAATATTTTTCTATACTCAAGGTTGTAAAATGATAGGGGCTGAAATCCCTTCAACCCAATAGAAACCAAAAAATTGTGCACATTTTCAACTTATTTATATTTCAGTTTTTCTCCCCCTACCTACCAATCGAAAGCACTATAGTACAACTTTTGTTAAAAATTTGTTGCAAAATTTTGGCAAATATTTAAATAGTTAGCCAAAATTTGAATTCTTATAGAGAGAAACGGAAAAGATCTAAAATATTCTTTTCTTAACAAATGAAAAAGAATATGTAAAATAAAAACTGTCAGAAATTGTCATTATATAAATGACAGAAATTTTTGTGAAATAAATAACATTATTTAACAAGTGATGTAACTAAGGAAGACTTTTTTAATAGTATTTCAGAACTAAGCCACCACGTTATATAGGTACTTTACCGTGTCCTATCTTTCCCTTGTCACGTTTCCCCTATATTTGGGACAATCCTTTTTTATTTGGATTGTCCCCGAAAATTGCTTATATTCAACAAACTTCGTAGGATAGTGTTAAACCTTGAAAAACAGCAAACAAAACTAATCAAATAAATGTTGCAACTCCTTTGGTACATAAAACTTTAAAATCAGCAAGTTTAATGTAGCTTACTAATTACCATATAGTGCAGAACAAAATTCAACGCCTCCTAGCGCAGATGGTTATGTGTGTGGTGAAATAAATGCCGGAGAATTCGTATGGAGGCTTGAATATATTTTTTTTTTTACAACAAAGATAAAATCCTTGAAACTAAAGTTTACTGCTGATGTCACAAATCGATGCAATTGTTTTTTGAAAATGTTTTTTCTATGTTAAAATGTTCGTGGCTTTGCCAACATATAACGTTAAAGACGTTTTAATATAA
Source organism: Artemia sp. Qi Xiang Cuo (assembly GCF_049724085.1). Taxonomy (NCBI): domain Eukaryota; kingdom Metazoa; phylum Arthropoda; class Branchiopoda; order Anostraca; family Artemiidae; genus Artemia; species Artemia sp. Qi Xiang Cuo. The sequence continues at coordinate 48,494,255 of NC_142806.1, forward strand.
AATTTAAAATTAAAATTAGAAGTTAATATAGAACTTCAGGTTATTTTTTGGGGGATTTTAAACTAAACGAAAGAAACTTCATGCATTCAGTTTTGTCCATAGGGCGATACCTCAGGAACAGCTAAGGGTACTACGTTGAAATTGTCAGGACATGTTCAATGGGGAATTGAACTAAATCAAAATATACTATTTTCAAATTATTTAATTTTCTTGGGGGGTGGGGGGCCTCCTAGAAGGTCTTTACACTTCTACCCTGATAGATAAAATTTCTTTTCGTTGTATTTTATTAAAAAAGGGCTTGTTTTTCGTATTTTAGAGTTTTCTGCTAATTATAATATTCGTATATAGTAAGAGTCATTAAAACAAAGAAAATGTTTTTGTTTTTTTCTTTTGTTTAATAAATTGCATTTAATTTTTTTGCCTCATTTCTGTTTATTAGTCTTTTTGTTCCACTTTTGGTTCACTATGTACAACCATGTAATTTTGTTTCATGCAACTTTTTTGTTTCATGCAACTTTATTATTAAATTTTGTTTCATGCAACTTTAACTAGAAGTTAGTTATTTGCGCCTCTCTGGGGTAATTTTCTTAGTTGTGTTTTTTAAAGAAATTTCACGTTTTTCGAAAATTTTCCAAAATTCCTGGTAATTAGTCATTGTATTCCTGATTAGTTTCAAATCCTGTTAAAAAAAAAATAATAAAATAAAGAAAAATAAATAAAAAATAAACTGAAATGATTTTACGGTACTGTTTTACTCAATGGTACATACCGCTATATACTCTATCAAGGAAACTAGTCAAACGGGAGAGACAGATACCCGGTTATAATGGTTTATGAAACAAATTTGGGCTATATATTTGCACTTTAGGGGGATAAGGGGGGGGGGGTAAAGCATAGCATATAATATATACGTAACCTATCCTAGGTCCCTTCCCCCCCCCCTAAAGCCAAAAAACAACAGTTTAAATATTGGAAATTCAGTGAGAAAAAACGCTTTGCGATCAATTTAGATAGCAATTACCCGCTTTACGGGTCTCCATGCTAAATTGCTATAGAGTCTATAGCGGTGTTTACCATTAAGTAAAACAGTACCGAATTTACTATGATTTATTTTCGAAAAGCTAAATGTGCTCTCAAGCGATGCGGACGTTTTTATCAGAAAGAAAGCATGACTTTACTAACTAAATAAATAATCTAGAATCTTGATATGTTAATATGAAAATGTTTCACAACATTTGGGTCTATAAAATCATACGGTAATTGTGCATTATATCTTACACACCGCTATATACTGTATCGGGAAACACTAAAGGAAGCCAGTCAAACAGGTATTTGCAATAGAGAAATGGATCGTAAGGCCTGGTTTTCTCAATGCGTTTACAATATTTAAACTATCATTTTTTGGGGCTTAGGGGGGGAAGGTACCTAGGTTATGTTAGGTTAAGTATTTAATTTATGCTATGCTTCCCCCCCCTAATGGGCAAATATATTGCCCAAATTAGTTTCTAAACTATTATATTTGCATCCTATTTTATTTTATTTCATTAGCATTAACCAAACTTGACTTCTTCCATGTGTAAGATATAATGCACAAGTACCAATCATATTTATTTGGCTTTTGAGCTGCCTTGATCATGAAGGAGGCGCTCCAGGGGCACAGTTTGCTATGAGGCAGGAGGGCTGCCCCCCCCCCCCCCAAGACCCAAGCTTGCTCCCTTTTCAGACATCAGTTGGTCCCCCAAGCTGAAATTTAATTTCTGCAAAATATCTTGTCAAAACTTTGAAAAGTCTGTAAAATTCAAAGATCCAGATAAACAGGTCAGTTTTTTTAGTATATCTTTGTCTGATTTTGGCATTTTCACTGATAATTTTGTCCAAGTCTGGATTGGAAATTTTTCCGTTTACCATTAAAATTTTGAGATAAACTTTGATATTACGGGAAATGTTTTATGCTGCTTATAAAAATCTAAAGACAAAGTGATAAGTTAACTGAATGTTATTTGTGCATTGCAGCCGAAATTAAATCTGCGACAAACTTTGTCACTCGTATTGTCGTAAATTCTTTGACAATCCATGTGTAATTATCGCTTCTCGGCCTTTTGGCTAAGATCAAAGTAGTAGAGTGCTATGTTCCATTTTGCCTGGTTTATGTTCCTTACCGTGCTATTTGCCTGGTTTATGTTCCTTGGTACCTTTCCAGAGCATGGCCTTAGGGATTTGCTTGCTTTATGTTCCTTGGTACTTTTCCAGAGCATGGCCTTATGGATTTGCTTGCTTTATGCTGCTTGGCACCTTTCCAAGCAAAGTGATCAAACATGTTATATTTGGAACTAGGGACGAGATTGTGTAATGCAATCAGACGGGTTTAGACGATATACAAGAATCTGGGTGTAGTTAACAACTAATGTTTTTGAAAAGGGTAATTACTTGTAGCTTCAATAGCCAAATCAAACTTCCGTTGGTTAAGAATGTGTCACGGGTATAAAGAATATGCTCAGATACTTAATAGATTTGACGCCTACAAGAGACATTGGTACAAGGTATTCGATAGCTTAATCGGCTTTATATCATTTTGCGTAAAAGCTAACTCTATTTGTGAAAAATGGTATAGCATTTGCGAATTGGACCGTATGAACGACATTAATTGTAGATTGAATAATAGGTATGTGAAGGATCCTAATTAGTGATCGAATCGTATGAAGCTGGTAAAAAAAGGGTTAAACCGATTACCAGTTAAGGTAACCCCGAAGGGCTTGTTAACTCAGGCAATTGGTTATAAATTTGGAACAACATCAATCTATGAAAATAGTTAATGATGATCGAATGACCTTGTGACTTGACCTAGCTTTACTTCTTCGATGTGTTCTGTATAATACACAAGTGGCGTTTGAACAGTGTTTTTAATTTAAAATAGGGTCTAACTTTATAGTATACTAAAAGGTTGATACTAAGAGAGATGTAGTTGGCAAGAAAAGAATTTTAATAAAGAAATTCAGAACAATCCATAAAAACCCTTACAAATCAATTAGTGAGGTGTATATGAGTATATAGGTTACGTGCGAGACTAGGTTACGTGCGTGCACGTAACCTAGTCTAAATTAACCTTAAAAATGAAATAAAGCTATGTCGACTCTTCATGTATCTCTCACTATGTATGCGCCGTCGCAGGGTACACTCTTTTTGCCGATGTCTTTTTCGGTTTTGTGTCTGAATCTACGTATTTGTATGTGTTTTTGTCTCTCTCACTCTTTTTGCCGGTGTGTATGGGCGGGTGTTTGCTTATTCCAATGCATGTCTTTTTCGGTTTGTGTGTCTGAATCTACATATTTGTATGTATTTTTGTCTCTCTCACTCTTTTTGCCTGTGTATCTGGGTGGGTGTTTGCTTATTCCAATGCATGTCTTTCTCTGTTTTTGTGTCTGAATATACGTATTTGTATGTGTATTTGTTTCTCTGACTCTTTTTGCCTGTGTTTCTGGGCGGGTGTTTGCTTATTCCGATACATGTCTTTCTCGGTTTGTGTGTCTGAATCTACGTCTTTGTATGTGTTTTAGTCTCTCTCACTCTTTTTGCCTGTGAGTCTGTGCGGGTGTTTGCTTATTTTAGTGCATGCCTTTCTTGGTTTGTGTGTCTGAATCTACGTATTTGTATGTGTTTTTTGTCTATCTAACGCTTTTTGCCAATTGTCTGGGCGGGTGTTTGCTTATTCCAATGCATGTCTTTCACGGTTTGTGTGACTGAATCTAAGTATTTGTATGTGTTTTTGTCTCTCTCATTCTTTTTGACTGTGAGTCTGGGAAGGTGTTTGCTTATTCCAATACATATCTTTCTCGGTATGCACGTCTGAATCTACGTATTTGTATTTGTTTTTGTCTCTCTTACTCTTTTTCCCTGTGTGTCTGGGTGGGTGTTTGCTTATTCCAAATGCTTGTCTTCTTCGGTTCTTGTGTCTGAATCTACGTATTTGTTTGTTTTTTTGTCTCTCTCAATCTTTTTGCCTCTGTGTCTGGGCGGGTGTTTGCTTATTCCAAATGAATTTCTTTCTCGGTTTGTGGGTCTGAATATACGTATTTGTAAGTTTTTTGTCTCTCACACTCTTTTTACCTGTTTTTTTGGGCGGGTGTTTTCTTATTTCAATGCATTTCTTCCTCAGTTTTTCGGTCTGACTCTAATTATTTGTATCTGTTTTTGTCTCTCTCAATTTTTTTTCCAGTGTGTCTGGGCAGGTGTTTGCTTATTCAAATGTATGTCTTTCTCGGTTTGTGTGTCTGAATCTACGTATTTGTATGTGTTTTTGTCTCTCTCACTCTTGTTTGCCTGCGTGTCTGGGCGGGTGTTTTCTTATTCTAATACATTTCTTTCTCGGTTTGTGTGTCTAAATCTACGTATTTTTATGTGTTTTTCTCTCTCTCACTCCTTTTGCCTGTGAGTCAGGGTAGTGTTTTGATTATTCTAATACATGTCTTTATCGGTTTGTGCGTCTGAATCTATTTATTTGTATGTGTTTTTTGTCTATCTCAATCTTTTTGCCACGTGTCTGGGCGGGTGTCTGTCTTTCAAATGCATGACTTTATCAGTTTTTGTGTCTGCATCTACCTATTTGTATGTGTTTTTGTCTCGCTCACTCTTCTTGCCTGTGTGTCTGGGCGGGTGTTTGCTTATTCCAGTGCATGTCTTTCTCGGTATATGCGACTGAATCTACGTATTTGTATGTGTTTTTCTCTCTCACTCTTTTTGCCTGTGTGTCTGGGCGGGTGTTTGCTTATTCCAAATACGTGTCTTTCTCGGTTTGTGTGTCTGAATCTACATATTTGTATGTATTTTTGTCTCTCTCACTCTTTGTGCCTGTGTGTCTGGGCGGGTGTTTGCTTATTCCAATGCATGTCTTCCTCGGTTTGTGTGTTTGATTCTACGTATTTGTATGTGTTTTTGTCTCTCTGACTCTTTTTGCCTGTTTGCCTGGGCTGGCTTATTCCAAATACATATCTTTCTCGGTTTGTGTCTGAATCTACGTATTTGTATGTCTTTTTGTCTCTCTCACTCTTTCTGCCTGTGTGTCTGGGCGTGTGTTTGCTTATTCCAATTAAATGCGGACTTTTTATGTTTTAAGTATGTTTCATGTCATTCTAAGAGATGTAAGAAAAAGTTGAAAAAAATACCATGTTAATAAATAAAAGAAATTAAAAAAAAAGAAAGAAAAAAAAGTTGAATAATTTCGAAGTACAAAAAAAATTTATTTAAAAAAAATTAATCTGTTGTTTATGAGAAAGACAGACACTTTAGACATTCAAACCAACAAAGACAAATTCTTTTACTTGCAAACACCAACCCAGATACGCAAACAAATAGATTCAGACATACAAACAGAGAAAGACATGAACTTTAGACATTCAAACCAGCAAAGACAAATTCTTGGACGTGCAAACACCAACCCAGACATGCAAACAAATAGATTCAGACATACAAACAGAAAAAGACAGGCACTTTAGACGTACAAACCAACAAAGACAAATTCTTGGACTTGCAAACACCAACCCAGACATACATACAAATAGATTTAGACATACAAACAGAGGAAGAGAGACACTAGACATTAAAACCAACAAAGAAAAATTCTTGGACATGCAAAAACCAGCCCAGACATGCAAACAAATAGATTCAGACATACAAAGAGAGAAAGACATGCACTTTAGACATTCAAACCAATAAAGACAAATTCTAGGACTTAGAAACACCCACCCAGACATACAAACAAATAGATTCAGACATACAAACAGAGAATGACAGGCACTTTAGACATTCAAACCAACAAATACAAATTCTTGGACTTGCAAACACCAACCCAGACATGCAAACAAATAGATTCAGACATAGAAACAGAGAATGACAGGCACTTTAGACATTCAAACCAACAAAGACAAATTCTTGGACTTGCAAACACCAACCCAGACATGCAAACAAATAGATTCAGACATACAAAAAGAGAAAGACAGGCCCTTTAGACATTCAAACCAACGAAGACAAATTCTTGGACTTGGAAACACCAACCCAGACATGCAAAAAAAGAGATTCAGACATACAAACAGAGAATGACAGGCCCTTTAGACATTCAAACCAACAAAGACAAATTCTTGGACTTGCAATCACCAATCCTGACATGCAAACAAACAGATTCAGACATACAAACAGTCAAAGACAGCCACTTTAGACATTCAAACAAATAAAGACAAATTCTTGGACTTAAAAACACCAATCCAGACATGCAAACAAATAGATTCAGACATACAACCAGAGAAAGACAGATACTTTAGACATTCAAACCAACAAAGACAACTTCCTGGATATGCAAACACCAACCCCGACACGCAAACAAATAGATTCAGACATACAAACAGAGAAAGACAGAAAGTTTAGAGATTCAAACCAACTAAGACAAATTATTGGAGTTGCAAACATCAACCCAGACATGCGAACAAATAGAGTGAAACATACAACCGGAGAAATACATACACTTTAGACAGTCAAACTAACAAAGACAAATTCTTGGACTTGCAAACACCAACCCTGACATACTAACAAACAGATTCAGACATAAAAACAGAGAAAGACAGCCACTTTAGACATTCAAACAAACAAAGACAAATTCTTGGACTTGCAAACAGCAACCCAGACATGCAAACAAATAGATTCAGACATACAACCAGAGAAAGACAGACACTTTAGACATTCAAACCAACAAAGACAAATTCTCTGATATTCAAACACCAACCCCGACACGCAAACAAATAGATTCAGACATACAAACAGAGAAAGACAGACACTTTAGACATTCAAACCAACAAAGACAAATTATTGGAGTTGCAAACAGCAACCCAGACATGCAAACAAATAGATTCAGACACATAAACAGAGAAAGACAGACACTTTGGACATTCAAACCAACAATGACAAATTCTTGGACTTGCACAAACACCAACACCAGACTATGCAAACAAATAGATTCCATGATCATGACAAACAGAGAAAGACAGGCACAGCTTTAGATATTCAAACCAACAAAGACAAATTCTTGGACTTGCAAACACCAATCCTAGACATGTAAACAAATAAATTCAAACATACAAACAGAGAAAGACAGTCACTTAAGACATTCAAACCAACAAAGACAAATTCTTGGACTTGCCAACACCAACTCAGACATACAAACAAATAGATTCAGACATACAAACAGAGAAAGACAGACACTTTAGACATTCAAACCAACAAAGACAAATTCTTGGACTTACAAACACCAACCCAGACATACAAAAAAATAGATTCAGGCATAAAAAGAGAAAGACAGGCAATTTAGACATACAAACCAACAAAAACAAACACTTGGACTTGCAAACACCAACCCAGACATACAAACAGAGAAAGGCAGACACTTTAGACATACAAACCAACAAAGACAAACCCTTGGACTTGCAAACACCAATTCAGACATACAAACAAATAGATTCAGACATGTAAACAGAGAGAGACAGGCACTTTAGACATACAAACCAACAAAGGCAAACACTTGGATTTTCAAAAACCAACCCAGATATACAAACAGATTTATTCAAACATACAAACAGAGAAAGACAGACACTTTAGACATTCAAAAAAACAAAGACAAATTCTTTTACTTGCAAACACCAACCCAGACTTGCAAACAAATAGATTCAGAGATACAAACAGAGAAAGACAGACACTTTAGACATTCAAACCAACAAAGACAAATTCTTGGACTTGGAAACACCAACCCAGACATGCAAAAAATAGATTCAGACATACAAACAGAGAATGACAGGCTCTTTAGATATTCAAACCAACAATGACAAATTCTTGGACTTGCAATCACCAATCCTGACATGCAAACAAACAGATTCGGACATACAAACAGTCAAAGACAGCCACTTTAGACATTCAAACAAATAAAGACAAATTCTTGGACTTGCAAACACCAATCCAGACATGCAAACAAATAGATTCAGACATACAACCAGAGAAAGACAGATACTTTAGACATTCAAACCAACAAAGACAACTTCCTGGATATGCAAACACCAACCCTGACACGCAAACAAATAGATTCAGACATACAAACAGAGAAATACAGACACTTTAGACATTCAAACCAACAAAGACAAATTCTTGGAGTTACAAACACCAACCCTGACATGCAAACAAACAGATTCAGACATAAAAACAGAGAAAGACAACCACTTTAGACATTCAAACAAACAAAGACACATTCTTGGACTTGCAAACAACAACCCAGATATGCAAACAAATAGATTCAGACATACAACCAGAGAAAGACAGACACTTTCGACATTCAAACCAACAAAGACAAATTCTTGGACTTACAAACACCAACCCTGACATGCTAACAAACAGATTCAGACATAAAAACAGAGAAAGACAGCCACTTTAGACATTCAAACAAACAAAGACAAATTCTTGGACTTGCAAACACCAACCTAGACATGCAAACAAATAGATTTAGACATACAAACAGAGAAAGACAGACATTTTAGACATACAAACCAACAAAGACAAATTCTCGGATATGCAAACACCAACCCCGACACGCAAACAAATAGATTCAGACATACAAACAGAGAAATACAGACACTTTAGACATTCAAACCAACAAACACAAATTATTGGAGTTGCAAACATCAACCTAGACATGCAAACAAATAGATGCAGACACACAAACAGAGAAAGACAGACACTTTAGACATTCAAACCAACAAAGACAAATTCTTGGACTTGCAAACACCAACCCACACATGAAAACAAATAGATTCAGATATACAAACAGAGAAAGACAGTCACTTTAGACATTCAAACCAACAATGACAAATTCTTGGACTTGCAAACACCAATCCCAGACCTGTAAACAATTAGATTCAGACATACAAACAGAGAAAGACAGACTCTTTGGACATTCAAACCAGTAATGACAAATTCTTGGACTTACCAAAACCAAACCAGATATGCAAACAAATAGATTCAGACATGAAAACAGATAAAGACAGGTACTTTAGATATTCAAACCAACAAAGACAAATTCTTGGACTTGCAAACACCAATCCAGACATGTAAACAAATAGATTCAAACATACAAACACAAAAAGTCAGGCACGTTAGACCTTCAAACTAACAATGATAACTTCTTGGACTTGCAAACACCAACACAGACATACAAACAAATAGATTCAGACATACAAACAGAGAAAGACAGACACTTTAGACATTCAAACCAACAAAGACAAATTCTTGGACTTACAAACACCAACCCAGACATACAAACAAATAGATTCAGGCATAAAAAGAGAAAGACAGGCACTTTAGACATACAAACCAACAAAAACAAACACTTGGACTTGCAAACACCAACCCAAACATACAAACAAATAGATTCAGACATACAAACAGAGAAAGGCATACACTTTAGACATACAAACCAACAAAGACAAACCCTTGGACTTGCAAACACCAATTCAGACATACAAACAAATAGATTCAGACATGTAAACAGAGAGAGAGACAGGCACTTTAGACATACAAACCAACAAAGGCAAACACTTGGATTTGCAAACACCAACCCAGATATACAAACAGATTTATTCAAACATACAAACAGAGAAAGACAGACACTTTAGACCTTCAAACAAACAAAGACAAATTCTTTTACTTGCAAACACCAACCCAGACTTGCAAACAAATAGATTCAGACATACAAAAAGAGAAAGACAGACACTTTAGACATTCAAACAATCAAAGACAAAGTCTTGGACTTGCAAACACCAACCTAGACACTCTAACAAATAGATTTAGACATACAAACAGAGAAAGACATGAACTTTAGACATTCAAACCAGCAAAGACAAATTCTTTGACGTGCAAATACCAACCCAGACTTGCAAACAAATAGATTCAGAAATACAAACAGCGAAAGAAAGGCACTTTAGACGTACAAACAAACAAAGACAAATACTTGGACTTGCAAACACCAACCCAGACATGCATACAAATAGATTTAGACATACAAACGGAGAATGACAGACACTTTAGACATTCAAACCAACAAAGACAAATTCTTGGACTTGTAAACACCAACCCAGACATGCAAACAAATAGATTCAGACATACAAACAAAGAAAGACGGGAACTTTAGAGATTCAAACCAACAAAGACAAATTCTCGGACTTGCAAACACCAACCCAGACATACAAACAAATATATTCAGACATACAAACAGAGAATGTTAGGCACTTTAGACATTCAAACCAATAAAGACAAATTCTTGGACTTTCGAACAGAATAACGGAAACGCATACAAATACAATTTCATACTCATAATTATGCTGACATACAATTTCGAAGCTTAAGTCAAAAATGAAGAATACTTAGACTTGTAAAAACCAACCCTGTCATATAAAAAACTAGATTCAGTGCTACAAAAGAGAAAGACAGGAGCTTTAGATATTCAAACCAACAATGACAAATTCTTGAACTTGGAAACACCCACCCAGATATGCAGCAAAATAGATTCAGACACACAAACAGAGAATGACAGGCCCTTTAGACATTCAAACCAACAAAGACAAATTCTTGGACTTGCAAACACCAACCCTGACATGCTAACAAACAGATTCAGACATAAAAACAGAGAAAGACAGCCACTTTAGACATTCAAAAAAACAAAGACAAATTCTTGGACTTGCAAACACCAACCCAGACATGCAAACAAATAGATTCAGACATACAACCAGAGAAAGACAGACACTGTAGACATTCAAACCAACAAAGACACATTCTCGGATATGCATACACCAACCCCGAAACGCAAACAAATAGATTCAGACATACAAACAGAGAAATAAAGACACTTTAGACATTCAAACCAACAAAGACAAATTATTGGAGTTGCAAAAATCAACCCAGACATGCAAACAAATAGATTCAGACACACAAACAGAGAAAGACAGACATTTTAGACATTCAAACCAACAATGACAAATTCTTGGACTTGCAAACACCAATCCCAGACACGCAAACAAATAGATTCAGACATAAAAACAGAGAAAGACAGGCAATTTTGACATTCAAACCAGCAAAGACAAATTCTTGGAATTGCAAACACCAACTCAGACATGTAAACAAGTAAATTCAGTGATACAAACAGAGAAAGACAGACACTTTAGACATTCAAACCAACAAAGACAAATTCTTGGACTTGGAAACACCAACCCAGACATGCAAAAAAATAGATTCAGACATACAAACAGAGAATGACAGGCTCTTTAGACATTCAAACCAACAAAGACAAATTCTTGGACTTGCAAACACCAATCCTGACATGCAAACAAACAGATTCGGACATACAAACAGTCAAAGACAGCCACTTTAGACATTCAAACAAATAAAGACAAATTCTTTGACTTGCAAACACCAATCCAGACATGCAAACAAATAGATTCAGACATACAACCAGAGAAAGACAGATACTTTAGACATTCAAACCAACAAAGACAACTTCCTGGATATGCAAACACCAACCCTGACACGCAAACAAATAGATTCAGACATACAAACAGAGAAATACAGACACTTTAGACATTCAAACCAACAAAGACAAATTCTTGGAGTTACAAACACCAACCCTGACATGCTAACAAACAGATTCAGACATAAAAACAGAGAAAGACAGCCACTTTAGACATTCAAACAAACAAAGACAAATTCTTGGACTTGCAAACACCAACCCAGACATGCAAACAAATAGATTTAGACATACAACCAGAGAAAGACAGACACTTTAGACATTCAAACCAACAAAGACAAATTCTCGGATATGCAAACACCAACCCAGACAAGCAAACAAATAGATTAAGACATACAAACAGAGAAATACAGACACTTTAGACATTCAAACCAACAAAGACAAATTATTGGAGTTGCAAACATCAACCCAGACATGCAAACAATTAGATTCAGACACATAAACAGAGAAAGACAGACACTTTAGACATTCAAACCAACAATGACAAATTCTTGGACTTGCAAACACCAACCCACACATGTAAACAAATAGATTCAGATATACAAACAGAGAAAGACAGGCAATTTAGACATTAAAACAAACAATGACAAATTCTTGGACTTGCAAACACCAATCCCAGACCTGTAAACAAGTAGATTCAGACATACAAACAGAGAAAGACAGACTCTTTGGACATTCAAACCAGTAATGACAAATTCTTGGACTTGCCAAAACCAAACCAGATATGAAAACAAATAGATTCAGATATTAAAACAGATAAAGAAAGTCACTTTAGAAATTCAAACCAACAAAGACAAATTCTTGGACTTGCAAACACAAATCAACAAATGTAAACAAATAGATTCAGACATACAAACAGAGACAGTTAGTCACGTTAGAAATTCAAACTAACAATGATAACTTCTTGGACTTGCAAACACCAACCCAGACATACAAACAAATAGATTCAGACATACAAACAGAGAAAGACAGACACTTTAGACATTCAAACCAACAAAGACAAATTCTTGGACTTACAAACACCAACCCAGACATACAAACAAATAGATTCAGGCATAAACAGAGAAAGACAGGCACTTTAGACATACAAACCAACAAAAACAGACACTTGGACTTGCAAACACCAACCCAGACATACAAACAAATAGATTCAGACATACAAACAGAGAAAGGCAGACACTTTAGACATACAAACCAACAAAGACAAACCCTTGGACTTGCAAACACCAATTCAGACATACAAACAAATAGATTCAGACATGTAAACAGAGAGAGACAGGCACTTTAGACATACAAACCAACAAAGGCAAACACTTGGATTTGCAAACACCAACCCAGATATACAAACAGATTTATTCAAACATACAAACAGAGAAAGACAGACACTTTAGACCTTCAAACAAACAAAGACAAATTCTTTTACTTGCAAACACCAACCCAGACTTGCAAACAAATAGATTCAGACATACAAACAGAGAAAGACAGACACTTTAGACATTCAAACCAACAAAGACAAATTCTTGGACTTGCAAACACCAATCCAGACACGGTAACAAATAGATTCAGACATACAAACAGAGAAAGACATGAACTTTAGACATTCAAACCAGCAAAGACAAATTCTTGGACGTGCAAACACCAACCCAGACATGCAAACAAATAGATTCAGACATACAAACAGAGAAAGACAGTCACTTTAGACTTACAAACCAACAAAGACAAATTCTTGGACTTGCAAACACCAACCCAGACATGCATACAAATAAATTTAGACATACAAACAGAGAAAGACAGACACTTTAGACATTCAAACCAACAAAGACAAATTCTTGGACTTGTAAACACCAACCCAGACATGCAAACAAATAGATTAAGACATACAAACAGAGAAAGACGGGAACTTTAGACATTAAAACAAACAAAGACAAATTTTCGGACTTGAAAACACCAACCCAGACATACAAACAAATATATTCAGACATACAAACAGAGAATGTTAGGCACTTTAGACATTCAAACCAACAAAGACAAATTCTTGGACTTGCAAACACCAACCCAGACATGCATACAAATAGATTTAGACATACAAACAGAGAAAGACAGGCACTTTAGACATTCAATCCAGCAAAGACAAATTCTTGGACTTGTAAACACCAACCCAGACATGTAAACAAATAGATTCAGACATACAAACGGAGAAAGACAGGCACTTTAGACAGTCAAACCAACAAAGATAAATTCTTGAACTTGGAAACACCAACCCAGATATGCAGCAAAATAGATTCAGACACACAAACAGAGAATGACAGGCCCTTTAGACATTCAAACCAACAAAGACAAATTCTTGGACTTGCAAACACCAACCCTGACATACTAACAAACAGATTCAGACATACAAACAGAGAAAGACAACCACTTTAGACATTCAAAAAAACAAAGACAAATTCTTGGACTTGCAAACACCAACCCAGACATGCAAACTAATAGATTCAGACATACAAACAGAGAAAGACAAGCACTTTAGACATTCAAACCAACAAAGACACATTCTCGGATATGCAAGCACCAACCCCGAAACGCAAACAAATAGATTCAGACATACAAACAGAGAAATAAAGACACTTTAGACATTCAAACCAACAAAGACAAATTATTGGAGTTGCAAATATCAACCCAGACATGCAAACAAATAGATTCAGACACACAAACAGAGAAAGACAGACATTTTAGACATTCAAACCAACAATGACAAATTCTTGGACTTGCAAACACCAACCCACACATGTAAACAAATATATTCAGATATACAAATAGAGAAAGACAGGCAATTTAGACATTCAAACCAACAATGACAAATTCTTGGACTTGCAAACACCAATCCCAGACACGCAAACAAATAGATTCAGACATAAAAACAGAGAAAGACCGACACTTTAGACATTCAAACCAACAAACACAAATTCTTGGACTTGCAAACACAAACCCAGACATGTAAACAAGTAGATTCAGACATACAAACAGAAAAAGACAGGCACTTTAGACATTCAAACCAGCAAAGACAAATTCTTGGACTAGCAAACACCAACTCAGACATGCAAACAAATAGATTAAGACCTACAAACAGAGAAAGGCAGGCTCTTTAGGCACTCAAACCAGTAAAGACAAATTCTTGGACTCACAAACAACAACCGAGGCATGCAAAAAATAGATTCACACATACAAAAAGAGAAAGACAGGCACTTTAGACATTCAAACCAACAAAGACAAATTCTTGGACTTGAAAACACCAACCCAAACATGCAAACAAATAGATTCAGCCATACAAACAGAGAAAGACAGACACTTTAGACATTCAAACCATCAAAGACAAATTGTTGAACTTGCAAACACCAACCCAGACACGCAAACAAATAGATTCATACATACAAACAGAGAAAGACATGAACTTTAGACATTCAAACCAGCAAAGACAAATTCTTGGACGTGCAAACACCAACCCATACTTGCAAACAAATAGATTCAGAAATGCAAACAGCGAAAGACAGGCACTTTAGACGTACAAACCAACAAAGACAAATTCTTGGACTTGCAAACACCAACCCAGACATACATACAAATAGATTTAGACATACAAACAGAGGAAGACAGACACTTTAGACATTCAAACCAACAGAGAAAAATTCTTGGACATGCAAAAACCAACCCAGACATGCAAACAAATAGATTCAGACATACAAAGAGAGAAAGACATGCACTTTAGACATTCAAACCAACAAAGACAAATTCTTGGACTTGTAAACACCAACCCAGACATGCAAACAAATAGATTCAGACATACAAACAGAGAAAGACGGGAACTTTAGACATTCAAACCAACAAAGACAAATTCTCGGACTTGCAAACACCAACCCAGACATACAAACAAATATATTCAGACATACAAAAAGATAATGACAGGCACTTTAGACATTCAAACCAGCAAAGACAAATTCTTGGACTAGCAAACACCAACTCAGACATGCAAACAAATAGATTAAGACCTACAAACAGAGAAAGGCAGGCACTTTAGGCATTCAAACCAACAAAGACAAATTCTTGGACTCGCAAACAACAACCCAGACATGCAAAAAATAGATTCACACATACAAACAGAGAAAGACAGACACTTTAGACATTCAAACCAACAAAGACAAATTCTTGGACTTGCAAACACCAACCCAGACACGCAAACCAATAGATTTAGACATACAAACAGAGAAAGACATGAACTTTAGACATTCAAACCAGCAAAGACAAATTCTTGGACGTGCAAACACCAACCCAGAAATGCAAACAAATAGATTCAGACATACAAAGAGAGAAAGACATGCACTTTAGACATTCAAACCAACAAAGACAAATTCTTGGACTTGTAAACACCAACCCAGACATGCAAACAAATAGATTCAGACATACAAACAGAGAAAGACGGGAACTTTTGACATTCAAACCAACAATGACAAATTCTCGGACTTGCAAAGACCAACCCAGACATACAAACAAATATATTCAGACATACAAAAAGATAATGAAAGGCACTTTAGACATTCAAACCAGCAAAGACAAATTCTTGGACTAGCAAACACCAACTCAGACATGCAAACAAATAGATTAAGACCTACAAACAGAGAAAGGCAGGCACTTTAGTCATTCAAACCAACAAATACAAATTCTTGTACTAGCAAACAACAACCCATAAATTCAAAAAATAGATTCACACATACAAACAGAGAAAGACAGGCACTTTAGACATTCAAACCAACAAAGACAAATTTTGGACTTGCAAACACCAACCCAGACATGCGAAGAAATAGATTCAGACATACAAACAGAGAAAGACGGGAACTTTAGACATTCAAACCAACAAAGACAAATTCTTGGACTTGCAAACACCAACCCAGACATGCAAAAAAATAGATTCAGACATACAAACAGAGAAAGATAGGCACTTTAAACAATCAAACCAACAAAGACAAATTATTGGACTAGCAAACACCAACCCAGACATGTAAACAAATAGATTCAGACATACAAACAGAGAAAGATAGGCACTTTAGACATTCAAACCAACAAAGACAAATTCTTGAACTTGCAAACACCAACCCAGACACGCAAACAAATAGATTTAGAAATACAAACAGAGAATGACAGGAACTTTAGACATTCAAACCAACAAAGACAAATTCTTGGACTTGCAAACACCAACCCAGACATGCAAACAAATAGATTCAGACATACAAACAGAGAAATACAGACACTTTAGACATTCAAACCAACAAAGACAAATTATTGGGGTTGCAAATATCAACCCAGACATGCAAACAAATAGATTCAGACACACAAACAGAGAAAGACAGACATTTTAGACATTCAAACCAACAATGACAAATTCTTGGACTTGCAAACACCAACCCACACATGTAAACAAATATATTCAGATATACAAAAAGAGAAAGACAGGCACTTTAGACATTCAAACCAACAATGACAAATTCTTGGACTTGCAAACACCAATCCCAGACACGCAAACAAATAGATTCAGACATAAAAACAGAGAAAGACCGGCACTTTAGACATTCAAACCAACAAAGACAAATTCTTGGACTTGCAAACACAAACCCAGACATGTAAACAAGTAGATTCAGACATACAAACAGAAAAAGACAGGCACTTTAGACATTCAAACCAGCAAAGACAAATTCTTGGACTAGCAAACACCAACTCAGACATGCAAACAAATAGATTAAGACCTACAAACAGAGAAAGGCAGGCACTTTAGGCACTCAAACCAGCAAAGACAAATTCTTGTACTCACAAACAACAACCCAGACATTCAAAAAATAGATTCACACATACAAAAAGAGAAAGACAGGCACTTTAGACATTCAAACATAGAAAGACAAATTCTTGGACTTGAAAACACCAACCCAGACATGCAAACAAATAGATTCAGACATACAAACAGAGAAAGACAGGCACTTTAGACATTCAAACCAACAAAGACAAATTGTTGGACTTGCAAACACCAACCCAAAAATTCACACAAATAGATTCAGACATACAAACAGAGAAAGGCAGGCACTTTAGGCATTCAAACCATCAAAGACAAATTCTTGGACTTGCAAACACCAACCCAGACACGCAAACAAATAGATTTAAAAACACAAACAGAGAAAGTCATTCGCTTTAGACATTAAAACCACCAAAGAAAAACACTGGTAATCTTGAATAAAAACACAGACATTCATACAAATGGAATCCGTCTCAAAAACATATAAACAAATACACTTTAAACATTCAAATAAACAATTACAAATTCTTGGACTTGAATACACAAACCCTGACACGCAAACCAATCGATTCAGAATTGAAAATAGAGAAAGACATGAACTTTAGACATTCAAACCAGCAAAGACAAATTCTTGGACTTGCAAACACCAACCCATACATGCAAACAAAAAGATTCAGTAATGCAAACAGAGAAAGACAGGCACTTTAGACGTATAAACGAACAAAGTTAAATTCTTGGACTTGCAAACACCAACCCAGACATGCAAACAAATAGATTTAGACATACAAACGGAGAAAGACAGACACTTTAGACATTCAAACCAACAGAGAAAAATTCTTGGACATGCAAAAACCAACCCAGACATGCAAACAAATAGATTCAGACATACAAAGAGAGAAAGACATGCACTTTAGACATTCAAACCAACAAAGACAAATTCTTGGACTTGTAAACACCAAACCAGACATGCAAACAAATAGATTCAGACATACAAACAGAGAAAGACAGGAACTTTAGACATTCAAACCAACAAAGACAAATTCTCGGACTTGCAAACACCAACCCAGACATACAAACAAATATATTCAGACATACAAAAAGATAATGACAGGCACTTTAGACATTCAAACCAGCAAAGACAAATTATTGGACTAGCAAACACCAACTCAGACATGCAAACAAATAGATTAAGACCTACAAACAGAGAAAGGCAGGCACTTTAGGCACTCAAACCAGCAACTACAAATTCTTGTACTCGCAAACAACAACCCAGACATTCAAAAAATAGATTCACACATACAAACAGAGAAAGACAGGCACTTTAGACATTCAAACCAACAAAGACAAATTTTTGGACTTGCAAACACCAACCCAGACACGCAAACCAATAGATTTAGACATACAAACAGAGAAAGACATGATCTTTAGACATTCAAACCAGCAAAGACAAATTCTTGGACTTGCAAATACCAGACCAGACATGCATACAAAAAGATTCATAAATACAAAGAGATAAATACAGTCACTTTAGTCATACAAACCAGCCCATACAAATTCTTGGACTTGTAAACACACAACTTGACATACAAACAAATAGATTTAGACATACAAACATAGAAAAACGGGCACTTTAGACATTTAAACCACCAAAGAAAAATTCTATGACTTGCAAAGACCAACCCAGACATACAAACAAATATATTCAGACATACAAAAAGATAATGAAAGGCACTTTAGACATTCAAACCAGCAAAGACAAATTCTTGGACTAGCAAACACCAACTCAGACATGCAAACAAATAGATTAAGACCTACAAACAGAGAAAGGCAGGCACTTTAGGCATTCAAACCAACAAAGACAAATTCTTGGACTCGCAAACAACAACCCAGACATGCAAAAAATAGATTCACACATACAAACAGAGAAAGACAGGCACTTTAGACATTCAAACCAACAAAGACAAATTTTTGGACTTGCAAACACCAACCCAGACATGCAAATAAATAGAATCAGACATGCAAACAGAGAAAGACGGGAGCTTTAGACATTCAAACCATCAAAAACAAATTCTTGGACTTGCAAACACCAACCCAGACATGCATAAAAATAGATTCAGACATACAAACAGAGAAAGATAGGTACTTTATACATTCAAACCAACAAAGACAAATTCTTGGACTAGCAAACACCAACCCAGACATGTAAACAAATAGATTCAGACATACAAACAGAGAAACACAGACACTTTAGACATTCAAACCAACAAGGACAAATTCTTGGACTTGCAAACACCAACCCAGACATGCAAACAAATAGATTTAGACATACAAACAGAGAAAGAAATGAACTTTACACATTCAAACCAACAAAGACAAATTCTTGGACTTGCAAACACCAACCCAGACATGCAAACAAATAGATTCAGACATACAAACAGAGAATGAAAGACACTTTAGACATTCAAACCAACAATGACAAATTCTTGGAGTTGCCAACATCAACCCAGACATGCAAACAAATAGATTCAGACACACAAACAAAGAAAGACAGACACTTTAGACATTCAAACCAACAATGACAAATTCTTGGACTTCCACACACCAACCCACACATGTAAACAAATAGATTCAGACATACAAACAAAGAAAGACAGGCACTTTAGACATTCAAACCAACAATGACAAATTCTTGGACTTGCAAACACCAATCCCAGACACGCAAACAAATAGATCCAGACATAAAAACAGAGAAAGACAGACACTTTAGACATTGAAACCAACAAAGACAAATTCTTCGACTTGCAAACACAAACCCAGACATGTAAACAAGTAGATTCAGACATACAAACAGAGAAAGACAGACACTTTAGACATTCAAACCAGCAAAGACAAATTCTTGGACTTGCAAACACCAACCCAGACATGCAAACAAATAGATTCAGACATACAAACGGAGAAAGACAGACACTTTAGATATTGAAACTAACAAAGACAAATTCTTGGACTTGCAAACACCAATCCAGACATACAAACAAATAGATTCAGACATACAAACAGAGAAAGACGGACTCTTTAGACATTCAAACCAACAAAGACAAATTCTTGGACTTACAAACACCAACCCAGACATACAAACAAATAGGTTCAGGCATAAAAAGAGAAAGACAGGCACTTTAGACATACAAACCAACAAAAACAAAGACTTATACTTGCAAACACCAACCCAGACATACAAACAAATAGATTCAGACATACAAACAGAGAAAGGCAGACGCTTTAGACATACAAACCAACAAAGACAAACCCTTGGACTTGCAAACACCAATTCAGACATACAAACAAATAGATTCAGACATGTAAACAGAGAGAGACAGGCACTTTAGACATACAAACCAACAAAGGCAAACACTTGGATTTGCAAACACAAGCCCAGATATACAAACAATTTGATTCAAACATACAAACAGAGAAAGACAGACACTTTAGACATTCAAACAAACAAAGACAAATTCTTTTACTTGCAAACACCAACCCAGACTTGCAAACAAATAGATTCAGACATACAAACAGAGAAATACAGACACTTTAGACATTCAAACCAACAAAGACAAATTCTTGGACTTGCAAACACCAACCCAGACACTCTCACAAATAGATTCAGACATACAAAAAGAGAAAGACATTAACTTTAGACATTCAAACAATCAAAGACAAATTCTTGGACGTGCAAACACCAACCCAGACATGAAAACAAATAGATTCAGACATACAAACAGAGAAAGAAAGGCACTTTAGACGTACAAACCAACAAAGACAAATTCTTGGACTTGCAAACACCAACCCAGACATTCATACAAATAAATTTAGACATACAAACAGAGAAAGACAGACACTTTAGACATTCAAACCAACAAAGACAAATTCTTGGACTTGTAAACACCAACCCAGACATACAAACAAATAGATTCAGACATACAAACAGAGAAAGACGGGAACTTTAGAGATTCAAACCAACAAAGACAAATTTTCGGACTTGCAAACAACAAACCAGAAATACAAACAAATATATTCAGACACGCAAAAAGAGAAAGACAAGTACTTTAGGCATAAAAATAAAAAAAGAAAAAGACTTGGACTTGCAAACATAAACCCAGAAATGCATACATATAAAATTTATCATAAAATCCGAGACTTATATGAAATTTAGACGTTCAAACCAACAGAGAAAAATTCTTGGACGTGCAAACACCAATCAAGACATGCAAACAAATAGATTCAGACATACAAACAGAGAAAGACTGGCACCTTAGACATTCAAACCAACGATGACAAATTCTTGAACTTGGAAACACCAACCCAGACATGCAAACAAATAGATTTAGACACACAAACAGAGAATGACAGGCACTTTAGACATTCAAACCAACAAAGACAAATTCTGGGACTTGCAAACACCAACCCTGACATACAAACAAACAGATTCAGACATACAAACAGAGAAAGACAGCCACTTTAGACATTCAAACAAACAAAGACAAATTCTTGGACTTGCAAACACCAACCCAAACATGCAAACAAATAGATTCAGACATACAACCAGAGAAAGACAAACACTTTAGACATTCAAACCAACAAAGACAAATTCTCGGATATGCAAACACCAACCCCGACACGCAAACAAATAGATTCAGATATACAAACAGAGAAATACAGACACTTTAGACATTCAAACCAACAAAGACAAAATATTGGAGTTGCAAACATCAACCTAGACATGCAAAACAATAGATTCAGACACACAAACAGAGAAAGACACACACTTTAGACGTACAAACCAACAAAGACAAATTCTTGGACTTGCAAACACCAACCCACACATGTAAACAAATAGATTCAGATATACAAATAGAGAAAGACAGGCACTTTAGACATTCAAACCAACAATGACAAATTCTTTGACTTGCAAACACCAATCCCAGACACGAAAACAAATAGATTCAGACATAAAAACAGAGAAAGACAGACACTTTAGACATTCAAACCAACAAACACAAATTCTTGAACTTGCAAACACAAACCCAGACATGTAAACAAGTAGATTCAGACATACAAACAGAGAAAGACATACACTTTAGACATTCAAACCAACAAAGACAAATTCTTGGACTTGTAAACACCAACCCAGACATGCAAACAAATAGATTCAGACATACAAACAGAGAAAGACGGGAACTTTAGACATTCAAACCAACAAAGACAAATTATCGGACTTGCAAACACCAACCCAGAAATATATAAAGTAGATTAATACATAAAAACAGAAAATAACAGGCACTTTAGACGTACAAACCAACAAAGAAAAATTATTGGTCTTGAAAACACCAAACCAGACATACAAACAAATAGATTCAGACATAAAAACAGAGAAAGAGTGTCACTTCAGACATTAAAATCAACAAAGACAAATTCTTGGACTGGTAAACACCAACCCAGACATTTAAACAAATAGATTCAGACATACAAACAGAGAAAGACTGGCACCTTAGACATTCAAACCAACGATGACAAATTCTTGAACTTGGAAACACCAATCCAGACATGCAAAAAAAATAGATTCAGACACACAAACAGAGAATGACAGGCACTTTAGACATTCAAACCAACAAAGACAAATTCTTGGACTTGCAAACACCAACCCTGACATGCAAACAAACAGATTCAGACATACAAACAGAGAAAGACAGCCACTTTAGACATTCAAACAAACAAAAACAAATTCTTGGACTTGCAAACACCAACCCAGACATGCAAACTGATAGATTCAGACATACAACCAGAGAAAGACAGACACTTTAGACATTCAAACCAACAAAGACAAATTCTCGGATATGCAAACACCAGCCCCGACACGCAAACAAATAGATTAAGACATACAAACAGAGAAATACAGACACTTTAGAAATTCAAACCAACAAAGACAAAATATTGGAGTTGCAAACATCAACCTAGACATGCAAAAAAATAGATGCAGACACACAAACAGAGAAAGACAGACACTTTAGACATTCAAACCAGCAATGACAAATTCTTGGACTTGCAAACACCAACCCACACATGTAAACAAATAGATTCAGATATACAAATAGAGAAAGACAGGCACTTTAGACATTCAAACCAACAATGACAAATTCTTTGACTTGCAAACACCAATCCCAGACACGAAAACAAATAGATTCAGACATAAAAACAGAGAAAGACAGACACTTTAGACATTCAAACCAACAAACACAAATTCTTGAACTTGCAAACACAAACCCAGACATGTAAACAAGTAGATTCAGACATACAAACAGAAAAAGACAGGCACTTTAGACATTCAAACCAACAAAGACAAATTCTTGGACTAGCAAACACCAACTCAGACATGCAAACAAATAGATTAAGACCTACAAACAGAGAAAGGCAGGCACTTTAGGCACTCAAACCAGCAAAGACAAATTCTTGGACTTGCAAACACCAACCCAGAAATTCACACAAATAGATTCAGACATACAAACAGAGAAGACAGGCACTTTAGGCATTCAAACCATCAAAGACAAATTCTTGGACTTGCAAACACCAACCCAGACATGCAAACAAATAGATTCAAAAATACAAACAGAGAAAGACAGACACTTTAGACATTCAAACAGACAAACCCAAATTCTTGGACTTGCAAACACCAACCCAGACATGCGAACAAATAGATTCAGACATACAAACAGAGAAAGACAGACACTTTAGACATTCAAACCAACAAAGACAAATTCTTGGACTTGCAAATACCAACCCATACACGCAAACAAATAGATTTAGACATACAAACAGAGAAAGACATGAAATTTAGACATTCAAACCAGCAAAGACAAATTCTTGGATTTGCCAACATCAACCCAGTCATGCAAACAAATAGATTCAGATACACAAACAGAGAAAGACAGACACTTTAGACATTCAAACCAACAATGACAAATTCTTGGACTTGCACACACCAACCCACACATGTAAACAAATAGATTCAGACATACAAACATAGAAAGACAGGCACTTTAGACATTCAAACCAACAATGACAAATTCTTGGACTTGCAAACACCAATCCCAGACACGCAAACAACTAGATCCAGACATAAGAACAGAGAAAGACAGACACTTTAGACATTGAAACCAACAAAGACAAATTCTTCGACTTGCAAACACAAACCCAGACATGTAAACAAGTAGATTCAGACATACAAACAGAGAAAGACAGGCACTTTAGACATTCAAACCATCAAAGACAAATTCTTGGACTTGCAAACACCAACCCAGACATGCAAACAAATAGATTCAGACATACAAACGGAGAAAGACAGGCACTTTAGATATTCAAACTAACAAAGACAAATTCTTGGACTTGCAAACACCAATCCAGACATTTAAACAAATGGATTCAGACATACAAACAGAGAAAGACATGCACTTTAGACATTCAAACCAACAGAGACAAATTCTTGGACTTGCAAACACCAACCCAGACATACAATCAAATAGATTCAGATACACAAACAGAGAAAGACAGACACTTTAGACATTCAAACCAACAATGACAAATTCTTGGACTTGCACACACCAACCCACACATGTAAACAAATAGATTCAGACATACAAACAAAGAAAGACAGGCACTTTAGACATTTTTTAAGAATCCGGGGTGTCTATTGGATGCGCACGCGCTGATTGCGTGATTTTTGGCCGCGCAGCGTTGCCATTCTTGTTTGTGAGTTTGGTTTTCGGGCGCGAAAAAAGGTAAAAATCGGCGTGTGTATATTCTTCTTAATAAGTGAAGTCTTGTGGACTGATTGGATCGCTTGGGACCAAGCAGAAGAGGGGAGAGAACCTGCCGGAAGCGCCGTATTGGTACCTGCCGGTTAATTAGCCTTAAATTGCAGGGAACAGGTGAGCAGGTCTCGACGCTTCCCTTGCTCCCGGTGATCGACGTACGCTCCGAGCATTCAGTCCTTGTACATCTGACAAAAATACTGTCAGTAAATGGCTGGTGACCCTTGTCCCAGATGCAAAAAGAACGTAACACGAGCTCAGGGCGGACTCCAATGCCGTACCTGCACGAAATGGTTTCACTTTCCCTGTGTATCAGGCACGTACAGCAAAGAAGCAGAAAAATCGTCTGAAAAGTGGCAATGTAATCGATGCAAGGAAGCTGCCAACACACCCAAAACAGCAGCAGTGGGAACACCGAACAGCCAAAAACAACAAAACCTAGGGAATCCAAAAGCCAGAGGAGAAAACTGCAACGCCCCGTCTTCGGACCAAACCCCGCCTCCAGTCAACGACGAACCCCTGATTATCAGGGAAAGTAGGCCCACGCAAGTTTAAGGACCTCACAATGCACCCTTTCCTACGGCCTCTGCCCCAAATGCTACTCCTAACGGACCTGAGTCACACAGCGAAACTTGCAACTCTTGTCATACCCAGGCCGAAGCCAGTACATCCTTTTGCTGTTTTTTCTGCAATGAGTGGGAGCATGCCTCCTGCCGCGGGATCCACTCCGATATTGTTCTGGCGATAAAACTCCATGACCCACAGTTAAGCCTCTTCAGATACGAGTGTTCGTCCTGCTCCAAGCGAAAGGTAGCTCAACTGCAACTGCAAGTCAGACTCCTAACGGATTGCAGAATACCTGAACAGCGAAATCAAAATCCAGTCCCAGGCGATCAAGCACTGTACTCCCGTGTAGCACAACATGGAACCACAGACTCTAGACAAAATACACCCAGCCCAGCGCCTTCCGCAAACACGCCCGTCGAAACCCTCCTACGATAATAAAAAGAAACACAGCTGCGAGAAGCAAAGCGATTCAATGTAGTTATATCAGGGGTCCCAGATTCTGAAACTCCAGACGCACAGATAGCTATTGGCCTTTGCCGAACCAACGATGTGGGGGCTACCCTGGACACGGGGGATATCGTGGAGACTAGGCGCCTTGGAAGACCAAGCGACAACGGCAGACCAAGAAAACTACTCGTCAAGCTCAGAGAAGACACTTCAACCTTTGTGAAACGAAATAACATCCTGAAAAACGCTCGGAACCTGAGAACCTCTGATGACGCCTTCACCCGCCGCGAAATCTACATAGGCCCTGATCTCACCCCACTCCAGCTCCAGTCTCAAGCCGAGACAAGAAGGCTCAAGAGAGCCGAAAGCTCTGCCCATAACCGGAATGAGGAAGCCTCCTCAGGTCAAGGGCAACAATAGCAACAAAAGACCAGAATACCAACTCGACCTCCTAAAACTCAGCAAAGCAACCCTTTTGACCTCCCAAGAGTCATGCTTGTTAACGCCCAGTCACTCTGCAACAAAATCACAGAACTTAGCGTTCGACTGAAATGTGAGAGGGTTGAGGTATGCTGTGTCACAGAAACTTGGTCCGCTACCCCATCGACTGCTAGTATTCCAGGCTATGACCTTTACACAAAAATCGCAAGGATAAAGATGGCAACGTTATAACACATGGCGGTGGAGTGGGTGTTTACATAAATGCAGATATCGAACACGAAGTTTTGACATTCGCTGAACACACAGATACCTATGAGCTGCTCTGGGTGAAAATCAAACCCAAAGTACTGCCAAGAGCGTTTTCGTCAATAACTTTCGGAGTCCTCTATTTTCCACCGCGAGCCGCTTACCGCAAAACCCTAATCAACCACCTCCAAAAGTCTATCGACGATATTCGATGCATGTATCCTAATAGCGGTATAGTATTGCTTGGCGACTTTAATGATCTGGACAGGCGCTGGATCAGTCAATCTCTTGATCTGAAGCAGGTAGTAAAAATTCTTACTACGAAAAAATCAACTATCGACCTCATCTTCACAGATGTGGGAGAATTCTACCACGATCCCGAATCGAGCCCCAGCCTCGGAAGGAGCGCACATTTCTCTGTACTGTGGAAGCCCAAAGGAACCAAGCCAACGGCTACCAAGGAAACATTCGTCTGCCGACCTCTGACTACACCAGGAAAAGAAGAATTCTCTAAATGGTGCGTAAATAAAAACTGGTCCCAACTGTACAGATTATCTGACGTTAACCAGATGGTTGGACTCTTAAATTCCGAGATAACCAGCGCTTACCACTCATGCTTCCCAGAGAAACGTGTCAAACGCTCTTCTACGGACAAACCATGGGTCACACAAGAGATCAAGAAACTCATCGGGAAGCGTAATAAACTGCACGCCTCAGGCAACAGAGAGCGCTGGAAAAAAATGAGGAACACCGTGGTGTACGAATGTAGGAAAGCTGAGAAAGCATATGGGGAAAAGCTCTCTAAAACAGTAAACTCCGACTCCCGCTCATTCCACAAGACAGTTAGAGATTTAATAAGCCCCCAGCGCCCGACGACCTTTCACATACAAAAAGATAAAGGTGAACAGGTCACTGCAAATGATCTCAATGAGTGGTTTGCCAAAATCTGCAGATCCAACCCTTCAGCCGAAACGAGTGCATTCAGCGCCAAGATATCTGAGATTCCAGTCGTTCTGCCTATTGAAGTGTGCAGGGTCCTAGAAAAGATTCCTGCGCGGAAAGCCACTCACCCAGCGGATCCACCGTCAATTTTGTTCAAAGAAAACGCTCCTTACCTATCAGAGCCTATAGCTGCCATCATCAACCAGTCACTGATAACAGGGACGTTTCCTGAGCCGCTCAAGGAGGCAGTCGTAATCCCTGTTCCCAAAGTCACAAACCCCAAAGAACTTGGAGACCTCCGACCGATCTCACTCACGCCGCTACTCTCGAAAGTATTCGAAACTTTCATAAACAGATGGCTTCTGGAGGAACTCAGCGAAGTAATTGACTCCCGGCAGTATGGCTTCCAAAGAGGGTGCAGTACAAGTCACTACCTTATCCAGATCGTCGAGACTATCCTAAGTCACCTAGAAGTTGACGGGGCATTTGTCGACCTCCTTCAAGGGGACGTCAGGAAAGCGTTCGATACGTCTAGCCACGAGGAGAT
The DNA here is from genome assembly GCF_049724085.1 of Artemia sp. Qi Xiang Cuo. Classification (NCBI taxonomy): domain Eukaryota; kingdom Metazoa; phylum Arthropoda; class Branchiopoda; order Anostraca; family Artemiidae; genus Artemia; species Artemia sp. Qi Xiang Cuo. The sequence continues at coordinate 48,522,736 of NC_142806.1, forward strand.
TCTACAGTCCATGACCAATTTTCACGAATTCCTGAGAAAGATAGTAGAAAGCTTCCTTTCAAAACGGAAGCAAAAAACAAGGTACAAAGGCGAACTGTCAGACTTTACAGACCTTACATGTGGAATTCCTCAAGGAACAAAAATAGGTCCGACCCTTTTCCTGTTGCTTTGCAACACGATAGCTAAATGGCACAGAGACAGAGCGAAGTTCGCAGACGACCTAACAATGATGCTGCTACAAAGACTGTGTGAAATCCTTAACCTAGAAGAAATGGTCGTGAAGCTCGAACGGGACTACCTAGAAAGAAAACTCAGCATCAACAGGACCAAGTCGGCAATAATGAGAATTTCCTTCTTAAAGCACAGCGTACCGGCCTTGCCAGACGTCGGCATACCGGCAGTTCACAAAATGAAGATCCTGGGTGTTATCTTCAATGATAAACTGACTTGGAATGACCACTTAAATCACTTGCTGTACCATGACATGCCTCTGCTTAGGTCCCTGACAAAGCTACGTCTCTTTCAAATCCTCCTAAATGCCCTTGTCTCCTACGAGAGGAGCCACATGCGACCGATACTAGTATATTCCTGCCCTGTCTGGCATCCTGGTCTCACCCAAAAGCAGAGCACTAAGCTCGAAAAAATTCAAAAGAGAGCCTTGCGCATCATTCTAGGAGACAGCCAATTGCCCTATGAGGAATGTCTGGCGAAGCTAGAACTCACAACACTTGAACAAAGAAGACACGAGCTCCTCATGAGCTTTGGCCAGTCCATCTTGACTTCCCCCAAACACCGCGACCTTCTCCCACCTGATATCAGACAAGATAACCGACCAAAGACCCGCCACACAAACCAACTACAACCAAGCAATCCAAGTGCCACGAAACGCTACAAAAATTCATTCCGACAATACTTCACTGAAAATTACAACAAATAGTTTTCATAACTTTTTTGTAAATGCGACTATTTATCCGTTTTGTGATATTTCGTATTAAATTATCTATCTATCTATAAATAGATACAGACATAAGAACAGAGAAAGACAGACACTTTAGACATTGAAATCAACAAAGACAAATTCTTGGACTTGCAAACACAAACCCAGACATGTAAACAAGTAGAGTCAGACATACAAACAGAGAAAGACAGGCACTTTAGACATTCGAACCATCAAAGACAAATTCTTGGACTTGCAAACACCAACCCAGACACTCAAACAAATAGATTCAGACATACAAACGGAGAAAGACAGGCACTTTAGAAATTCAAACTAACAAAGACAAATTCTTGCACTTGCAAACACCAATCCAGACATTTAAACAAATGGATTCAGACATACAAACAGAAAAAGACATGCACTTTAGACATTCAAACCAACAGAGACAAATTCTTGGACTTGCAAACACCAGCCCAGACATACAATCAAATAGATTCAGACATACAAACAGAGAAAGACAGACACTTTAGACATTCAAACCAACAAAGACAAATTCTTGGACTTGCAAACACCAACCCAGACATACAAAAAAATAGATTCAGGCATAAAAAGAGAAAGACAGGCACTTTAGACATTCAAACCAACAAAAACAAACACTTGGACTTGCAAACACCAATCCACACATACAAACAAATAGATTCAGACATACAAAAAGAGAAAGACAGACACTTTTGACATACAAAGCAACAAAGACAAACCCTTGGACTTGCAAACACCAACCCAGACATACAAACAAATAGATTCAGACTTGTAAACAGAGAGAGAGGCACTTTAGACATACGAACCAACAAAGACAAACACTTGGACTTGCAAACACCAACCCAGACATACAAACAATTTGATTCAAAAAAGTATTAAAAAAAATGGGGGTAGGGGGAGGAGGAGGGTTGGAGGGGGAGGAGAAGAGGGAGAGGAGGGTAGGAGGGGAGGGGAGGGGGAGGAGTTGAGGGGGAGTAGAAGAGGGAGATGAGGGGAGGAGAGGAGGGCTGGGGGAGGGGGAGGTGGCCCCTTTTGGGGGCCCGGGGGAGGAGGCCCCTTTGGGGGCCCGGGGGGGACCTTTGGGTTTGGGGTATGGGGACCTCACAACCCTGTTCAAATGGAACTTTTGTATTATAACGACCACAGAGTTTCACCCCGAATCATCTTCTAAAATGTTTCAAACTGTCTTTCCTAAATCATCTTCTAAAATGTCTCAAACGGTTTCGCCCAAATAATCCCCTAAAAGTAATTTGGGCGTTTTCCTTTGTTTCGGCATCCCTGTGCTGTCACATTTGAAATTCCTAGGAAACCCTTTCCCGCGTAAAATATATTCAATCTATCTTCATCTCATAGGTGTTCCTAGCTACACTATTATGGTCTCGATAGAATATTAATTCCAGAATTTAACACTAAGCCTAATGACCAGAGAAGCCATATTTAAAAATAGAATATTAATTTATCTCTGTCACTAAAGACCATTTATACACTAGACTAAAGATCAAAGAAGCCATATTGTTTCTTAATTCCCCTTCGTTGATCAATAATTCCCCGCCAATTATTTAAATCATTTTCTCAGAAAATTACTTCCCCTCGAGTCGATCAATACATTGCCCCGTTAGAATTCAATGTGCATGTGCATTTTGCCCGCAGTATTTCCAAGTTCCCTGATTGGTCTAGAAAGAACACTTTAACCAAGGACATTAAATCTCTTCCTGACTTTATACCAAGGACATTAAATCTCTTCCCGAATATTTACCAAGGACATTAAATCTCTTCCCGGCTTTTACCAAGGACATTAAATCTCTTCCTGGAGTAATACCTGGCTCCCTACTCATACAGCTTGCATTAGTTTCTCTCTTAAGACCATACTCCCTCGAGTTGCTGGTGTCCTCAAGAAACTTATTCATTCACTCCTGAAAACACAAATCTTGAAATTCTTGAGGTGGTTAACTTTGGTAATTAGATATATCAAAAGAATAGGAGTCTTGTGCTGATTTCAAATATACAAGTTTCATTAAGTTTAATCTTACCTATCAAAGGCTACGAGCCAGAGAAAATTTGTCTAATTTTTGAAAAAAGGAAGAAACACCCTCAAAACGTCATAGAATCTAAATGAAAATCACACCATCAGATTCAGCGTATCAGAAAACCATGCTGGAGACGTTTTAAGCGCCTATCTGAAAAAATGTGGAATTTGTATTTTTTGCCAGAACTATGATCAGAGATGCGTGTTATTATTTTTTTTCAAAGGGGTGATCGTATCGACCCAACGGTCCTAGAATATCGTCAGATGGCTCATTTAAATGGAAATTATTATTGCTAGTGCCCTTTATAAGTGACCAAAAGTTGGAGGGAAACTAGGCCCCTCCCACGCCCCATTTTTTCTCAAAGGCATCCGATCACAATTTGGAGATAGCCATTTTGTCCAGCATAGTTGAAAGGCCAAATAACTATGCCTTTGGGGATATTATGACCCTCCCACAGCCCCTAGGGAAAGTCCATTTAAGTTACAAAATTTGCCCATTGTTTACATATAGTATTTGTTATCGGGAAGTATGCATACATTTTTCGGGGGAAGGGGTGGAAATATCTGCTGGTGGGATTTTCCAGGGGGATCATTTTCCATATGGAGGGAAGTTTCCTGGGGGTTAATTTTTCAGGGTAAATTTTACACTAGAGGAATTTGTCTGAATTACTATACAACATTCTTCTATGTCTTGCTTTCTCCTTCCCGACTCAGTTTTACGCGTGGAGATGATAAGGGTAATTGTCCGGGGCAAATTTTCACCAGGATTGAATTGTCTAGAGAATAAATCCTTGGTGAGGAAGGATTTTTCCGTGGAGGAGTAGCCATATCGTTTTAAGCTTTAATGTTCGTTTTAAATTTTCATGTTGCCTCTTACTTTCAGTTGAAAAAACTTGTTTTTTTGTTTAATCATAGCCAGGCACAAGCAAAGACCTTGTATTTGTGTAAAAAATCGTTGAACTAACAGTGTGTAAATAGAAAATAAAATTTTTCTTATTTTAATCTATAATTGAGAGTTGTCATCAATCGAAAAGGAATGCAGGAATCTTGTTTGTATCTCTTACCGACGCTCATTATACCTAGAAGAAGAAAAAGACAATGTTTTGTAACTTAATTCAAAATAGATATGTTGTCTCATTTATGTCTGTTCAAAATAATTTCAAAAGTTTAGGATATTTTTATATTAATTCTGTCCTAAAAGCATTCCAATTTTTCTAACGCTGATAAATCTGCCATAGCATATAAATCTACATCAATGTGCTTGTGTTATGCATGACGCCCGTAAAAGTATAAATAGGTGTGAAAAATGTAATTCAAAGTTTGGCCATGTCTCGCTGAAAACTGTTTCAATTCCGTCAAACTTAAAAGTTTATAGCCATTATCTTAGAACGCATTGATTTTATGTTTATTTTCGGAGTTTCTCGGAACTACAGTACTTCAGCTTCTTTTATGGAATTTACTTTACTTTTTCACCGTTTTTTGAGGTGACGAGACAAAAGTGAAGGCACACAGCTTACTCTGATTAGCTGAAGTAGGAATCGCCTTGGAAAAAGAACTTTCAAAAAGTTTTGTTTTGCGATTCACATGTATTTTTACATGTCTTCCAGACAGGAGTATTCCATCACAGCTGGCTGATGATTTTTTCAATGGATGGTTCATCAGATTCATAACACCAAGTATTTAAACTGGTAAAGGATTTGTGGGATATTCGGCTGCTCTGCACTGCACCGCGAATTATGCTGTAAAAAGAAGTTTACAAATAAAATAATTAGATAAATAAATCGTTTTAAGTGTGATAGCTTTCAATTAGAGATCGTCATTTATTTTTATCGACCTCCTACTTTACAATGAGTTTTGTTTTTCTAACTGATACAACTCGTATAGAATTTATTCAACTGATAAATTCTATGAACGTCTAATTTGATTATCCAACCAGTAAAGCAAAGTAAGTAAGTTTCAAAGCCTATCTAATCAGGGAAACCTTTATCACAGAACCCACAGGTAGAAATATTGAAATTAAAGCTAAGAAAAGCCTGTTGCCAATAAGAAAAACATCTAAGCAGTGAAGATATGCTGCAATGCCCTAAGAGAATTTTCTAGAGAGGGGGTAGTACCACTTCCTAAAACGCTTAGCAATGATTATAGATTAGCAAAATTATTGCATGGTTTTATGATTTCATTATGAACTCTGGGAAAATAAATAGCAAAAAAAAATTGAGTTTAGTTCGAACGTAAAACAATTATAAAAAGGGATTCTCTGTTGTACAAAATTCAAATTTTTTTTATATAATCCAGTCCTTGGCATGTGAAATTAGTTGAAGAATGTTTTTGCCAATTTGGCTTAATTTTTTCAGAAATTTTAGCTTATTTGGGATATATTTTGGCTACTATAGGACATACTATAGACCCAACAAATCTCAAGTCTTCGAGCTTCTAGGACATCTTTGACAGGTAATTAATGGCGACCCTGTCCCAGACCAGTAAGGTTACATCTAGAAGATGCTAAAAAAAAATATGGATTTTAGTTTTGTTGTTTCACTGCTGACAGAAAGTGCTATTCCGTTTTTTCAATTTTCTCTACAAGTATTACAAAAACATAGTATAGTCTTGCTAAATTCTACGTGTCAGTTATGAGCCAGAATGGCTTAGCCAGAAGGTTGATGAAAGAAAAACAAGCAGAAGAGTTAGAGAGTGAAATTTATCCATTTGAATGTGAGTAGAGAGCTATCTATAACTACTGGGTGCACACAGGTGCTGCCATCTACAATTTAGTCTAATGCTGACGGGACATAATTTATTCAAGGATTATCGATCCACGAAGGGGACAGAATTTCCGAGAAATTGATTTACATAATCGGTGGGGGAATTGTATTGATCCAATAACGGGAAACTGGATCACGTGTCTCCTTCTAAGCCAATCAGAGGGCCGGAAATATTAGCGGGAGAGGATTGCAGAGAATATAAGGAAAGGATTTTTGCTCTAACTTTTATTAGTCTGTGAATTGAATTCAAAGGAGTGAGAAGAGTTTGACTTTACTCATTTGGATATATTTGTGCTGATGATGAGTGGAATGTTTACCCTATTAGAAGTTGATAGTGGAGTTGGTAGCAATAATACAAGAGCACCAAACATCGCGGTGGAAATCACGAGAGGATCACGGCTTTGTCTGGAATGGGATGAAGTATATGCAAGATATGTGATATCCTTGAGCAAATTTAAAATGGAGGATATATGCTTCGCTACAAAAGTTGATATAGCGCATGTGAATAGACTTCAATGTGCTTTAAGTGCATTAGTGAAACATATCGAAGACAATAAACTATATCGCTAATTGTACATGCTTAGTATTATTGTTGTAATTATTCAATAAAATTGTTTCGAAATCGAAAATGTTCCCTTTCTTTTTGTTGTTAGAATGTTAGGCTAACGAAACATGGTCATTCTAGAGTCAGCAGTCTGAGTGATAGGATTGAAAAATGAATAAATTTGAGAAAGAGAGAATTAGATTGAATCTTGTGTTTAAAAACAATTTGGAGGAGAATTTAAAATTTATGTCTTTGGGGAAAAATCTGAACTGAAATGGAACCTTTTTATATTATTAGGAAAAATAGAATTGATCAATAACTAATTTCTTTTTCATTGAGAAAATTCAGAAGAGAGCTTGAACTTTTCTTCACTTCGTTGAGAAAATTTAAAATTAAAGTAAATCTTCCGGGAAAATATTCACAACTAAGGTATAACTTTTCTATCTTCTATGGAAAAATTTAGAATAGAACTTTAAATTTCCTTGTGTCTTTGTGAAATAAAGAATTGAAGTGGAAGATTTTAATTTTTCTCTGGAGAAAATATAATTGAAGTGCTCTCTTTGGTAAGATTCAGAAAAGAACTTGATATTTTCTATGCTCTAAGAAAAATGTGGAACAGTATTTAAAATTTTGTCATCTCTTTGAGAAAAATCTGAACTGAAGTAAAACCTTTTTATATTATTTGTAAAAATAGACTTGATCAATAACTAATTTCTTTTTTCATTGAGAAAATTCAGACTAGAACTTGAACTTTTCTTCACTTCGTTGAGAAAATTTAAAATTGAAGTAGAAATTTTTATCTTCCGAGAAAATATTCACAACTATGGTAAAGGTTATTTTATCTTCTACGGAAAAATTTCAAATAGAACTTTAAATTTCCATTTGTCTTTGTGAAATTAAGAACTTAAGTGGAAGATTTTATTTTATTTGGAGAAATTAGAATTGAACTGTAATTTTTTAATAAAATTCAGAAGATAACTTGAACTTTCCATCTTCTATGAAAAGTTTGGAACTGTATTTTAAATTTTTTCATCTCTTTGAGAAAATTATGAACTGAAGTGGAACCTCGCATGATATTATGGTGTGCAAAAAAGTTGTAAAGTAAAGTTGTGGTGAAAAGGATGGGTACTTCAACTTGTAAAATGGGTTTAGGAGGGACATTAAGAAAAGAACTTGTACAGAAATGCCTTTTGAAAAGTATTGCTTATTGTTGGGGCATTCAAAAAGCTGTAAAGTAAAGTTGTGGTTGAAAAGGATGGGAACTTCAACTTGTAAAATGGGTTTAGGAGGGACATTAAGAAAAGAACTTGTTCTGAAATGCCTTTTGAAAAGTATTGCTTGGTGTTGGGGCATTCAAAAAGCTGTAAGGTAAAGTTGTGGGTGAAAAGGATGGGAACTTCAACTTGTAAAATGGGTTTAGGAAGGACATTAAGAAAATAACTTGTTCTGAAATGCCGTTTGAAAAGTATTGCTTGGTGTTGGAGCATTCAAAAAGGCAGTATAGTAAAGTTGTGGGTGAAAAGGATGGGTACTTCAACTTTTAAAATGGGTTTAGGAGGGACATTAAGAAAAGAACTTGTTCTGAAATGCCTTTTGAAAAGTATTTCTTGGTGTTGGAGCATTCAAAAAATGTAAAGTAAAGTTGTGGGTAAAAAGGATGGGTACTTCAACTTGTAAAATGGGTTTAGGAGGGATATTAAGAAAAGAACTTGTTGTGAAATGCCTTTTGAAAAGTATTGCTTGGTGTTGGGGCATTCAAAAAGCTGTAGAGTAAAGTTGTGGGTGAAAAGGATGGGTACTTCAACTTGTAAAATGGGTTTAGGAGGGACATTAACAAAAGATGTTGTTCTGAAATGCCTTTTGAAAAGTATTGCTTGGTGTTGGGGCATTCAAAAGCTGTACAGTAAAGCTGTGGGTGAAAAGGATGGGTACTTCAACTTGTAAAATGGGTTTAGTTCGGACATTAAGAAAAAAGTGATTCTGAAATGCCTTTTGAAAAGTATTGCTTGGTGTTGTAGCTTTCAAAAAGCTGTAAAGTAGAGTTGTGGGTGAAAAGGATGGGTACTTCAACTTGTAAAATGGGTTTAGGAGGGACATTAAGAAAAGAAGTTGTTCTGAAATGCCTTTTGAAATGTATTGCTTGGTGTTGGAGCATTCAAAAAGCTGTAAAGTAAAGTTGTGGGTGAAAAGGATGGGTATTTCAACTTGTAAAATGGATTTAGGAGGGAATATAAGAAAAAAACTTGTTCTGAAATGCCTTTGAAAAGTATTGCTTGGTGTTGAGGCATTCAAAAAGCTGTAAAGTAAAGTTGCGTGTGAAAAGGATGGGTACTTCAACTTGTAAAATGGGTTTAGGAGGGTCATTAAGAAAAGAACTTTTTGTGACATGCCTTTTGAAAAGTATTGCTTGGTTTTTGAGTATTCAAACATCTTGAAAGTACAGTTTTGTGTGAAAAGGATGGGTACTTCAACTTGTAAAATGGGTTTAGGATGGACATTAAGAAAAGAACTTGTTCTGAAATGCCTTTTGAAAAGTAGTGCTTGGTGTTAGAGCATTCAAAAAGCTGTAAAGTAAAGTTTTGGGTGAAAAGGATGGGTACTTCAACTTGTAAAATGGGGTTTAAGAGGGACATTAAGAAAAGAAGTTGCTCTGAAATGCCTTTTGAAAAGTATTGCTTGGTGTTGTGGCATTCAAAAAGCTGTAAAGTAGAGCTGTGGGTGAAAAGGATGGGTACTTCAACTTGTAAAATGGGTTTAGGAGGGAAATTAAGAAAAGTAGTTGGTCTGAAGTGCGTTTTGTAAATTATTGCTGGGTGTTGGAGAATTGATAAATCTGTAAAGTAAAGTTTTGGGTGAAAAGGATTGGTACTTCAACTTGTAAAATGGGTTTAGGGGGGACATTAAGAAAAGAACTTGTTCTGAAATGCCTTTGAAATTTATTTCGTGGTGTTGGGGCATTCAAAAAGCTGTATAGTAAAGTTGTGGGTGAAAAGGATGGGATACTTCAACTTGTAAAATGGGTTTAGGAGGGACATTAAGAAAATAACTTGTACTGAAATGCCTTTTGAAAAGTATTGCTTGGTGTTGGGGCATTCAAAAAGCTGTAAAGTTGTGGGTTAAAAGGATGGGTACTTCAACTATTACAATGGGGCTTAAGAGGGACATTAAGAAAAGAACTTGTTCTGAAATGCCTTTTGAAAAGTATTGCTTGGTGTTGTGGCCTTCAAAAGCTGTAAAGTAAAGTTTTGTGTGAAAAGGATGGGTACTTCAACTTGTAAAATGGGTTTAGGAGGGATATTAAGAAAAGAACTTGTTCTGAAATGCCCTTTGAAAAGTATTGCTTGGTGCTGGGGCATTCAAAAAGCTGTAAAGTAAAGTTGTGGGTGAAAAGAATGGGTACTTCAACTTGTAAAATGGGTTTAGGGGGGACATTAAGAAAAGAACTTGTTCTGAAATGCCTTTGAAAAGTATTGCTTGGTGTTGGAGCATTCAAAAAGCTGTATAGTAAAGTTGTGGGGGAAAAGGATGGGATACTTCAACTTGTAAAATGGGTTTAGGAGGGACATTAAGAAAAAAACTTGTACTGAAATGCCTTTTGAAAAGTATTGCTTGGTGTTGGGGCATTCAAAAAGCTGTAAAGTAAAGTTGTGGGTGAAAAGGATGGGTACTTCAACTTGTAAAATGGGGTTTAAGAGGGACATTAAGAAAAGAACTTGTTCTGAAAAGATATAATAAAGCCTTTTGAAATGTGGGGGCCCTTCTTTGTCTCAAGTGCGCAAAAAAGTATTAAAAAAATGGGTTGGGGGGCCCGGGGGGCCTTTGGGGTTGGGGTAGGATGGGGTCCTCTGGGGTAGGGGACCTCACAACACTGTTCAAATGGAACTTGTGTATTATAACGACCACAGAGTTTCACCCTCAAATCATCTTCTAAATCATCTTGTAAAATCATCTTCTAAAATGCCTCAAACGGTTTCGCTTAAATCATCTTCTAAAATGTCTAAAACGGTTTCGCCCAAATAATCTCTAAGCACAATTTCTACTTGTTCCTTTTGTTTTGACATCACTGCGCTTTCGCATTTGAAATTCCTTGGAAACCCTTTCCCGCGTTAATCTTTTCATCTCATAAATGTTCCTAGCTACACTATTAAGGTTTCGTTAGAATATCAATTTATCTCTCTGACTTAAAGACCAGTGAAGCCGTATTTAAAAATAGAATTTCTATCTCTTTAGACTCCCGCATAAATCCAAGATAACAAGTGATGTCATTTCTAATTCCTGACACTAAAGATCAACGAAGCCTTATTTAAAAATAGAATATTAATTTTTCTCTCTTACCTAAAGAGTATTTATCCCTCAGACTTAAGATCAAAGAAGCCATACTTGTTTCTTTATTCCCCTTTCGTAAATCAATAATTCCCCTCGATTATGCAAATCAAGTTCTCGGAAATTCTCTCCTCTTCGTGGATCGAAAATCCTTGAATAAATTATAACCTGTCGGAGTTAGACCAAATTGTAGATGGCAGCACGCAGTGTTCGTTCAGTATTCTATGCCCATATATGGTTCCCCGTCATGAGTTGTAGATCAATACATTTCCCCCGCCGTTAATGCGCATGTGCAAACTTCGCCCCGGAGTCAATACACTTGAAAACAACAAATAAATTGACCTTGACACCATCCATTAGACTAGATCAATAATCCTTGAATAAATTATAACCTGTCGGCGTTAGACTAAATTGTAGATGGCAGCACGGTGTTCGTTTCATTCCTTCTGAGGCCTTCCTACTTTTAAGTACATCCAGGTTTTTGAAATGGCATATGTGTAATATTTTAGGAAAGGAATAGGGTATGAAGTTAAAACTGTCAAGGAAAGTTAAGGGGGCGTAAAACTAAATCAAAAGAAACTAAATGTATCCATATTGTCAAAAGGGCGTCTGAGAACTTCAGGGCATGGTGTTGGGGATTTTGAACTAAATCAAAAGACACTACATGCACCCGATGGGGTCAGAAGGCCATATTTACGATATTTTAGGAACGGTTAAGGGTATTAAGTTGGAACTGTCAAGGTATGTTTAGTTGAAAGCTAAACTAAATCAAAAGACACTATTTGCATCCATGGTCAGCAAAAGGGTGTATCTGTGACTTCTCATGGTTAAGGTAATGAAGTTGAAACTTCTGGGGCTATATGAAGGGGTATGGTTGATGAGTTTTTGTTCTACACTCAAGGTTGTAACGTGATGGGGTTAAAATTTCTTCAGCCCTATAAAATCCCAAATGTTTTTCATATTTTCAACCCATTTATTTGAATGTTATTCCCCATACCCATCCTTGCAAAGCACTATAGTAAAACTGTCGAAAGATTTAAAATATTCTTTTCTTAACCAATAAAAGAACAATGTTAATAAAAAACGAACAGAAATCAGTTTCAAACAACTTTTCCCATGAGAGGAGTTTTTTAAAGAAAAGTAAAAGAGCTGTATGAAGCCAAAGATGATCAGAAATAAAGCCAAATAGTATTCACAAACGTAAAACAACCATGAACCACTATCAACAAACAAATAAAACCCAATATTAACAGAAAATACAGTAAATAACCACTTCAAACTTAGAACGAGCAGAAACTACTACAAAGAGGAATAGGGCTAACGCCCCCTGTGGTTTCTAAGACAGGAACGTAATTTGACTTTACTGGAAACAAAATTGATTTAAACGCTTTCTTTTTTATAGCTTCAAAGCATCCAAAATTATCGAGACTTTCAGAAATAAATATCAGTATATATGTCAATCTACAATACACATTCATTTTCCCTTTTCGTTAATTTTGGTTATTATGGTGATGTCTTTTTTTGATGCTATGGGAAAAGAAAACGTAGAAATCGAAACTTGATTGTTTTCAGAAAGGTGGAAATTACGTTCTGGTATTTAGAAGGAGAGGGGACGTTAGCCTACTCCTCTTTGTGATAGTCTCTGTTTGTTTTAAATTTGACCACATTTTGTTGTGATTTCTGGTCGTTTTTGGTTTCGTTTATTTATTGATTATGATTTTCGTCATTTTACGTTTTACACTATTTGACTTCATTTCTGCTCAATTTTGGTTTAAAGTAGATCTTTACTTTTCTTTCAAAACTTTTTTCGTTGATTTTTTTTAATTAATACAAGTAAACATTATAACAAAAATAGAGTATTAGTTATGTATATAGACAATTTGTTGTATTCCAAAGGAATAACACCATCCTTTCATTTGCAGGAGTTTTCAATATTCTTGTTTGATAAAAGAGGATGTGACCGTATCCATCGTCCGAAGAAGAAGGACACTCTTTCAGATATTTTACGGAAAGGAGTTAAGGAATTATCAAGATGTCGGCACCCTAGATTCCTCCAGGTAGGCTGAATTTTAATATATGTGATAGTAACTGTAAAATTAGTTTTGGTTCGCAGCTGGCTGAATTTCAGACTTCTTACAGCATTGGTTCATTAGATTTGCTTCTCTTTTCAAATAGTTCGTGGTAACGAATTGTAAATAAGGAGCAACTCGGCTTAAAAGAAACCGAAATTCTAAAAAACGGAGTTTTGATACCAATAGACATATCAAAAGAACTGGATTTTTATGCTGATTTCAAATATATAAGTTTCATTAAGTTTTGTCTTACTCATTGAAGGTTACAACCCTGACAAAATTTGCCTTATTTTAGAAAAAAGATGTAAACACCCTCTATAAGTCATCACAACATCTTAATGAAAATCACACCATCAGATTCAGTGTATGAGAGAATCCTACTGTAGAGGTTTCAAGCTCCTATCTACAAAAATGTGGAACTTTGTATTTTTTGCCAGAAGAAATATCACGTATGCGTGCGTTTTTTCCGCGTGTTTTATTAAAATCATATGTTATAAATTTTAAATATTGTTAAATAATTACTTCCATAAACTAGATCTTATCCTTTTGACATGAATAATATAATTTTACCCAAGCTTTAAATTAAAGTATAATATTTTAGCTCCTTAGCCAGAAACTAAAGAAACTTTACAAATATTCATGCAATTAATAAATTGTTAAAATTATCTCAATTAAAAAAAAGAATTTAATTAAAAAAAAAATTTCAAAGAAAAGAAAAGAACCATATTAACATCTAGACAAGCAGACTTAAAATCATGTAATGATTCAAACTAGCCGTTGAAGAGCTAAGGGAGGGGGTGGTTGCCTTACTATTATTTGTTTTTTTTTCTTGTACGTTTCAGTTTCTGACTTGATTACTCATTTTAATTTCTGTTAAATTCATCTATTGATCCTTAGATCCGATAATCTATTGATCCGATAATTATTTTCATATAATTATTCGTGGTAGTGTTTATTTGTTTCAAGTTTGGATTATTACTTGACTTTATTTATACTCGTTTTAGGCTTTAATACTCTTAACTGTTCGTTAGAAAAAAAAATAGATCTTGTGCGTTTTAGGCCACAGGGATAACAATTAAGATTTTGATCATGTTTTTTCTTCTTGCTGTTGATCCAGCTGTAAAGTTAAAAGGGAATTTGCTAGTAAGCAAAACTCCCAGAAAAATAGTTTAGTAAATATCACCAAATATTGGAAATATTCACCGCAGTCTGTTTAGTTTTCAGTAAAATAAGAATAATATTTAAGCCATATGACGGGTTTACTCTTTTTTTCTCGATTTCAGTTTGATAGTTTGTTGATTTATTGAAATTGATAAATTAAGTTTAAAAGTAAGTTTAAAAGTAAGTAATGTAAAGTAAGTAAGTAAAGTAAATAAAGTAAGTAAAGTAAGTAAGTTCTTAGTAAAGTTAGTTTTCAGTAAACAAAACGCGAGTTGTCCCCGAATGGGATGGGAGGATGTCGCATGGAAAGATTTAAGGGAAATGGGAACTTCTCACGAGGGTTTAAAAGGGAGGGTTCGAATAAATTGGGACGGAGAAGGATCTGGCGTAGGTTTGTTGGCCTCAGCCAGCTTGGTACTGAAGTAAATTGATTGTAGTAGTAGTTATTATCGGGTATTATCATTACCCGACTAGAACATTAACGGTAGTTCGGCGACCCCAGGCTATTACAATTTACAAAGTGATCCGTTTTCAAACAGTTCGTGGTAACGAACTGTAAGTACGGAGTGACTCGGCTCAATAGTAACCAAAACTTTAAAAAACTGAACTATGATATCAATAATACATAAAACGATGCTAATAGTGTAGATAATCAGCTAATAGTGTCATTCATCGAAAATTACGAGCCGGAGACAATTTGCCTGATTTTTGAAATAGGAAAGAAACACCCCTTAAAATTTAAGGAACATTAATGCAAATCACATCATCATATTTAGCATACCAGAAAACCCAGTTGTAGAAGTTTCAAGCTCCTATCTGCAAAAATGTGGAATTTTCTATTTTTGCCAGAAGACGGATCAGGAATGCCTATTTATTTATTTTTTTTGTTTTTCTGTTTTTTTTCCTCAGGGGTGATCGTACTCAAATAATGGTCCTAGAAGATCGGGAAAGGACGCATTCGAACAGAAACAAAAATTTCTAGTGCTCTTTTCAAGTGACAAAAAAAAGTTGGAGGGCAAGTGGCCCCCTCCCACACCCATTTATTTCCCAAAGTTACCTGATCAAAATTTTGAGATAACCATTTTATTCAGTACAGTTGAAAGATCAAATAACTATGTCTTTAGGGGTAAAATAACCCCCTACAATCCGTGGGGAGAGGCCTGTATGTTATGAAATTTATGAACGCTATGAACGCTAAATTATGACTGTTTGTCCCAATTTTTAAGAACGGCTACTGAAACTCAGGGGCCATTTAATTAGAATGGGAAGCTTATTTAAAAGTGCTAAAAGCTTTAGCGTAACGAGCAAGGTATTGATGAGGGGTCAACCTTTCATATAAAGAACAATTTCTGTTCGTTTTGAGTTTTAATGTTGCTCCTTACTTTCAATTAAAAAAAGTTTTGTTTTTAATTTAATTCTGTAAGACATGTTGGCCCTGAGATGCGGGAAGCTTTACGTCAGGCTGTTTCAACAGTTGATGAGCTAAATGAATTTTGCAGTGAACCGAATGGACGGTGTTTCTCAACCTATGAATTTTAATCCCTGTTGGACGAATTCTTTCTCGTGTGATTATGATTTTTTTTTTTTTTTTTTTTTTTTTTTAAGCGGGACAAAGAGGTAGAGTAAATAAACCATTTTATGTCTTATTTCTTCGAAATTTTATTTCTTCGACTTTTTATTCACTTTATTTTTTTTAGGGGGGAGGCGGGGTAAGGATGGCTGGTAGGGTTTTGTAAAGTATGAAGTTTATCCATGCGAGTTTATAAGCTTCGGGTTTGTTGTTAATTTGTTGATTTCTTTTAATATAACCCATTTTCTTCTAAATATATGCTTTCGGGTAAATGACCGGATTTTATTCCGCTTCTTTAATCGCTCCTTCACGATATCAATTTATTCTTGCATATACGACAATTTACAAGGTATTCTAAAACTAATGAGGACAAGAAATATCCTATGTTATTAATAGCGGAAAAAATATGATAATTACCCTTTTCTTAGTTTTGCGACTTATTTATAGTTCTTTTCAACTAGTGCCAGTACCTTATTAGCACTTACCACACGGCTTTCTAATAATACTTATTAATTGACTCGAATTTATTGGTATAGTCTACACATTTGGCGAGCTATCCATCATTATTTTTCAGGAATACATTTTTCCCCTTCCATGATTTAGAATTGATTCCCCTAATTCTGTGGCTCTCAATCAATGGTACACGTATCCCTAGGAAGGTGCAGTGATCTAGAAGGGACGCTCTGAAAATTATTTGTAATGTCTGATACTTCACTTGTACTTAGTGATTGATTATATCAAGTAGCCATAAGTTGCACCTAGTATCGTTGGCACTACACATAATAGTTGTGTTCTTCAATTTTCTTTTGTTCAGAATTCTGCTTGTGTTTAACAAACTTTCAAAAAAGTTGGAGTGTGAGATTAAAACTTTAAACGAATGGAAATCAGCTTAAAATAAAAATCAAACTTAGAACAAACAACGATTATCGCGAATAAGGAATCCATACCTAAAAGGAACGGAAATTACAATTAATCAATACAATATCAAATTCAAATCCAGGAAAAAAAGAGTAAACCCGTCATATGGCTTAAATATTGTTCTCACTTTACTGAAAACTATACCTTTGGAGATATCATGGCCCCCCACAGACCCTGGGGAAAGGTCTTTAAATTACAAAATTTGCCCATTGTTTAGGTTGCGAAGTATGCAAACAATTTTCGGGTGGGGGGGATTTTTTTGCTGCTAGGATTTTTCACGGGGATAATTTTCCATGGGGAATGAAGTTTCCAGGGATTGAATTTTTCAGGGGAAATTTTATACTGGGGGAATTTGATAGAATTCCTATACGAAATTTCGTTTTTGTCTTGATTTCTCTTTGCCGACTCAATTTTTCGCATGGAGATTGTTAAGGGTAATTGTCCGGGGTAAATTTTCACCAGGATTGAATGGCCTAGAGAATAAATCCGCCGGGAGGGGAGAATTCTCCGTGGAAGTGTAGCCAGATTTCCTGGCATTATTAAAAAAGATCATGAATTAAATTTTTAAAAAACAAGTTTCTTCAACTGAAAAAAACTTTCTGAAAAATAAGTTTCTCAAAGAAAAGTAAAGGCCGCTTTAAACTTAAGCTCAGCAGATACAAATACCTTTTAAAATTCAAACTCAAAACGACCAGAAATTGCTATCGAAGAATAAATGAAACCCAAAACGAACAGAAGTTAAATAAACAATCATAGCAAAAACATACAAAAAGTAATAATATAAATGAATAAATAGATCTTAAGGCGAGAATTGCTTCGATTGAATATGAAAATCATGCTTAAGACAAAAAAATATTATCTATTGAGTTATAAATGAAACTTAAAACGAATCTAAATAGAACAAGAAATCAATGAGAAAAAAAATACAGTATATATTAATGAAAATTAACAGATAAATCTTAAAACGACTGAAGATTATATTGAACTCACAAATCAAGCTTGTAACAAACAAAAATCACCACAAACAAGAGTTTGGGTATGACCTCCTTCTCTCACTGTATAAGTCTAAAACCTACTGCGTCATTGGCGCTTTACTGAAAACCAATTTTATGACAAATATTTTCTTTTGTACTTAATATTGAAAATAAACATTAAAATTACAGTAACATTTTAAACTGATGAGCTTTCAGCAATTAATATCATTATACCTCAAATATTCAGTTTAATTTATTTTTGCTCTTTCTAAAGTTGTTAAAGACGAATATAGTTTACTGCAAACAAGTGTTTGGATACTGCCTCCTTCCCTAACTGTATAACCAAAAGCCTACTGCGTCATTGGCGCTTAACTGAAAACGGATTATAGTACAAATATTTTCTTTTCCAGTTCTTACAGTATTGAAAATAAAAATACAATTACAGTGAAATAAATTCTTGAACTGATGGATCTTTCAATAATTAATATCATTATGCATCAAATATTCAATTTGATGTTGTTTATACTTTCCAAGACTGTTCAAGACGCATATAGTTTTCATTATAGTTTCATTATTTTGTGCAAAAAGTTTCTTTGATTAATCATAGGAAAACACTATTTACTGGAGCAATATACTGCTGCCGTAGGACATGACACCAACTGTCTCGGAATGTAAGGAAACGTCAAACTGTCGTTAAAGAAATAAATGTGTGTTCAAACCTGTGTAAATTAACCCTAATCAATTAAAAGGTTGACTTACATAGTTGAAAGTGTACAGGAAATTGCATTTCTGACTCATGTATAGTGTCAAGCTTGATTTTTTTAACTCGGTCTTCACCCCCCCCCCCTCTCTCTTCATCGCACTGATCTCCTTTTTTACAGTGAACTTGTGGCCATAGATCTCTTGCAACCCTAAGTCTGCAGGGATGCAGATTATTGACTGACCTAATTCTCTTCAGAAAAACACCCCTACTCCATTTACCCAAGGATAGTGTTGGCTCACAGTGGTGCCTCCTCTCCAACCATATTGCCTTCACTCCTTCTATATGCGAAAAGGGGCCTAGTAACTAGGGACCAAGTGCAGCTTAGTGCAATCCCTTAAACTGAGCTGTGCAATATTTTTGAACTACACTAAAGTGATAGATTCTACTCACTTAGTTTCCGATTGTGCAATAAAATAAAAGTAAAAAATTAAATTAAAAAGGGCTTGACATTCACTAAAGTTGCAAATTCTGACTTCTCTTTAATTGAGCTTTTAAAAATCATTTTCAATGTAAGAAATATGTTAATTAGAAATCTTTTCAGGGAAAATAGACATTGTCTTTTTACATTTTGCGCTCCTATTATGGTTCAAGGGATTTCCCCTTTGTTCTATTAGCCTTAGTAAATAAAGCTAAAGTTGCTGAAGTAAACGAAGCATAGGATAACTCATATACTAAGAAAAAGATAAAACAATCAGTAAATAAACCAGATAGATTTGGAAAGGTAATTCATGCTTTTTCAAAACAGTTTGTTTTGAACAGCTATTTATCCTGTTAGCTCTTATCCCTTTTTTTGATGCAAAGAAATGACAGAATAGATGAGTTTACGTTTTCCTACGGTATTCGGCAAGATCAGCAGAAAAATAACAAAAACAAACTATACCAAACAACGATACTATGGGATATAAATAATAATCTCAAATAATGCTTATATCTCCTTTCATATAATCAGATATAATGTGTCAACTTGACACAGCCGTGTCAACCTGAGTTTTTTTTGCCGTGGCACAGATTTTTTAATCATGTAGATTTTCAGTACTTCACTGTGAATTGATGAATACGCTTCCAACATACTATAAAGTGCTAAATGGTTAACGATTCTGTTTTGTTCCAAGTTTAATATTAAAAAGTTCCTAATAACAAAATGTAAGCAAAAGGCAACTCCTTCTAATAGCAATCGAAACTCTAAAAAGATTAGTTTTGATAACAATATATTTATAGAACACTCCCAAAGGTCCCGTGATCTCGATAAAAATTACACCATTAAACTCAGCACATGATAGAACCCTACGGCAAAGGTTTCAAGCCTTTACCTAAAAAAATTTGAAATATCGGATTTTTTTTATAAAGGATGACCACAGATGCGCGTTTATTTATTTAAATTTTTTTTCAGGTTATTCAACCTGAAATTGATTCTCTTCGAACGATAGTACTAGGGGTTTTTTAGTTGCAAAAAGTTTGTGTCACAGTATGGTGGCGTTTTCTGCCAGTTATTCGTAGAAAAAACAATTTTTGCCCAAATGAAAATACTTTGCAAAGAAAATAATTTGCGCTTTACAGAAAAAATAAATCTTCAATTTTTCACTTTTATAACTTTAATAAATCAAAACTTAATATTTTAACTAATAAATATCAACATTTGTATATTAACTGACAATGCACACTCATTTGTGTTTTTTCAGTAAAGTGCAAATTATGTTCTGGCCTAGAGAAGGCATAAGGGTGGCGAACCCGGCTCATGTTGATTTCTGCTCGTTTTGAGTTTGACTCGGTTATTTATTGTATTTTCTGGTGGTTTTGTGCTTCTTTAATTTATTGATGCTGTTCTATGGTAGTTTTACGCTTCGTAGATTATTTGATTCTATTTTTGCTTATTTTTAGTTTAATGGAGTTCTTTACTTTTCTTTGAAAAACTTATTTCGTGGGAAAAGTTTTCTTAATTAATTTCTGTTCGTTTTATATTGACATAGTCTTTTCCAGGGAAAAAGAAACTAGTAGTTTAAATCTTTTCGGTTTTTTTCTTTAAGAATTTATAGTTTGGCCTGCTATTTGTATGCTGTAGAAACTTTTTCAACAATTTTTAACAACATACACCCTTTTGAAAATCTTGACACAAATAGTAGTGTTGAATTTAGTTTTATACCTCCTTTAGCTGACCTTAAATTCAAATTTAATAGCTTACCCTTCCCATAAAATTCTATCTACCCTAGATGCACTTAAACTCTTCTGATTTAGTTAAATTTTAAGAGCAGAAGCAGTAATTGAAGTAGCCTCCAAAATTTGAACTGAATACCCGCAGTCGTTCTTGGGTTTTTCCTGAGATGTTTTATTTGTAACCAGCATACACAGTGCGTTTTGATTTAATTTTAATGCAACATTTAGTTTTTAAGCATAATCGGCAAATTGGATATCTGTGGGGGGGTTAAAAAAACAATAACCCTAGAGATATAGTTAGTAGACCGTTCAGCTATACTGAACAAAATTGCTGTCATAAAAGTTTGATTGGAAGTGTTTGGAAAATTGTGGGCTAAAGAGAAGGGCTGATTGCCCTCCAGTCTTTTTTTACTCTTAAAAAGAGTAAGAACTTTCAATTTCCAGTGAAATTAGTTCCTTAAAAATATTAATGATATTACTAGCTATGATATAGCAGCGCTGCCTACGATATTGCTAATATACCCTTTTAATAACTATGTGCATATAGTTTTTTCATTTAATTGAAATTCCTGCAAACCTTTTACTACTCCTTTCTGGTTATGTCAGGGTATACATTGATAATCACCTAATATCGATATTCGTGTACTGGTAAGCGTGTAGCCGAATCTTTCAAAGCTAAGGGTTCACGCGGGAGGAGGTAGAAGAAGAGTCTCTTTACTATAAACTATTCATTTATTCTACAAAGTCTATATACATGGTTTGAAAACAATCACAAGTGTTGTGATGTGTTACTTGTTGTATTTGGGTGTTGTAGTCTTGGATGCATTTATTCTCCCTTTGTAGGGGAGATAAACTCTGGCCCTAAGGTGATTTAACTTTGGTAGCGTGCCTTAGGCTATGACCAAACTAATGAGGCGTACCGACTGGGTATGTTCGAGAGGCTAAAAATAGATCGTAGAGAGTTTGTCTAAATTACAATACTTTTATTCATTTACCATATAATATAATCGGATATATTCTGTCTACTGGGACTGGCTGTCCCAAGTAGACCACAAGTCTCAAAAACAACATTAATATATAAATAAGATACAGACACTTAAAATGATAAAACAAAGTCCCAAAGTATTTCTAAAACCACGGACCAGAGGTCAGTCCGGCATATAGTTAGTATAAGATTTTTCTTTCCGATAAAATGTATCTTTTATTCATTTCTATCAACCGCACCTTCCCACGTAAATGCTAGGAAGTGGTAATTTCTCAATTTCCCGTTAAACAGAGCTTAGTAGGATATGTTTCTTATCTTAATAAAAAAATGGTATTTCAAAACTTCATATTTGCGTCTTTTATATTTTTACTAAATTAATAATTAACTAAATTAGAAAGCTTTACCACAATACTCCCCATTTAAAGAAGAATTGTCCCAATTCTCAATATTTTACTTTTAAGACCACTTAATTTCGTCTCAAGCTATTATGCTGCCATCTTTGGGTAGTTATGTGCATATACCCCCCTCAATGGGCATCCTTGGGGTCATGTTTCTGGTCCAATATAGGCCATGTTCTTTCCTGTCGAAGGATTTCAATTTGAAATTCATCCTTGTTTCTCTTTTTTTCTGTCTCTAGGACTGACAATTACTCTTTTACCCTCTTCATATGCACCTTCTGTTTTAATTGACCCCAAGCGGTTTAAACATAATATTAGTGCTTTTGCTTAAATTAGATTTATATTAGAAAAGTTTTATGAATTTTTTTTAGTTTAAATTTAATTCCCATTAATAGTTTAATTTATCTGTGTGATGTGGTTGATATACCGTTTATTTTTTTGTTTTAGAAAAACCTTGGTTAGTCAATATATAACAATTTGTTTTGTAACCACAGATTTCTTTAAACACAACACTTTATATTTTCTTCACATTTTACATTAACTTAATGAATGTTTAGGCTATAAGCCATTTGCTTATACATCTTAAGCATTGAAAATTACGGGTTTTAAATTCACTTGTCAGTCAATAAATTGATAGTAAATTCTCACTTATTATTGGATTCTGTTAACGTTGATTTCGGACAAGGTAAACGTATCGGTCCTTGATAGAAAGATTATCTTGGGAGTTGCTAACTACAAGCTCTTGCAGTGCACCAGAAATTTGTTGATTTTAGCATCATACATGAACAAAAACTGGCTGAAGTTGCATCCAACTTTGGTTGATATCGGCAAAAATTAACCAAAAATAGGTTGTAAAAAAAAACTAGGGCTGTGATCTAAAGAATAAAAATTGATAATCAGCATACAAACAAAGCATTAACGTTTGTATACATAAGGAAAAAAATCACACACTAATATATACAAATAATTTTTTTTTGTTAAGTAAGAGGCTAATTATTTTCTTACTCGTTTTCTAAATACAATGTGCCGCTAAAATAGAAACATTCCGTTTCTGGTTGTATTTTAATTGTATTTATATTCTTTACATATTAAAATTAGTATTAATTATTAAACACTCAAAATACCATATTAAACACTCATATTAGTAAAGCATTAATACAGATTTTTTTTTTTTAACAACACCGCTGATTTATACATTGACCAGAAGTCACAAAACTTGAAAATAACAACTACCCCATAAACACTGGCTGAAATTTTTAAAAGTTACTTTAAGACACCTTGTAGTAATATAACCACCAAGAAGCATTTTTTTTTCAAGTAGATTTCTTACAAAGCAAAACTAAAAATTGTTATACTCTCTTTTTCTAAAAAAGAAAACTCAAAATACCAATTTAATATATTTATATATAGTTTATACTGATATAAGTTATGTTGATGCATAACTTAATTGTTTAAAAACAGACAATAACTATGTAATCTTACAATTTATTTAAATACTGAAATGTTTATTCTTTATACAAATTTTTAATCTATCCAGCAAGACTTTTAATTTGATAAGTCTTAAACTATAATTAAAATAATTACAAAATTTGTTTCTAACTTTAACAAATTGATTTATACGGTATAACACAGAAATGTGATTAGCTGCTATTTAAAGGCTTAGCAATAATTCTCGCGATACGACTGTTATTAAAATTTATACATTTGTTATTTTATACGATGCAAATTCCATATTTGTTAAAGGTTTGCAAAATACATTTATAACTGTATATTCCGTCAATAACATTTGTTCAGCTTACTCTATGTCGGTTCGTTTATACCAAAACTTGAGCATTTTTATTTTTTTTGAATGTCCGGTCATTGAGACACTTTAATAGAGTGTTTAAATGTCATCTCTTTTTTCTAGTTTTAATGTCCTTTTGAGACGAGGCTTAGCTTACAGTTTAGATTTGATAAGCTCAGAATTTAGGTATTCACCTTTTTACCTGTTTTGGCACTACCAATTGACTTGTGCCCGTACCCTGCAGGTTTGCTTACCCGGGCTGCCTTCTGGTAGCTCTATAACGTTTCTAAGTTCTCTTGTCATCAGCTACAGCTAAAAACACTATTATGAACCTGCACACAAAATAATTCTGCACACAATAATCAAATTCTTAAGGCTATTATGTGCCTTACTTTCAATTTATGTCATGCTAGTCATTTTTCCGAAAACGCTTCCACATATGAGAGCCAAATTTCTTTTCTTGACTACTTTGAGCATTTGTCCAATATTTCTATTAATCTCGGCCCGCGTTTACCAATGTAACGGTGGCTCCGTAGTATTAATGCTACTTATTTGTACTTATTTAGTACATTTTTCCTACTAGATCGTTCGGCAAGTTCAATAAGTGCGTATAACAAAGTTTAACTGACTTCATTCAGTTTATTTTCCCTTTAGTTTCGTCTGGCTATATTTTCAACTTGAGCCCTTCTCTTTTTTTTCCGATATTTCAATGGAGCCTAAGGGTTTTTTCAAGTCTTTTCCCGCTTTTTCAGTAAAGTATGTCTTTTTTTTTTTTTTTTTTAAAGCCTTTATTTATATATTCCATGTTCTTTTTCAATAACCTTAACAAGTTTTTATGCTGATTGCCCTTTATGATCAAATTCATTATCTCCATATTTTTAAGAGGTGGGGGGGTGGTTGTCTAATTTTTAAAACCTGTATTTGTTTGAAATTCTTCAAATTTTTTCTTCTAAAGTTTTTGTGTTAGAAAAGTACTGAAGTTTTTCAGCTAATAATTTTTTTTTTCTGAACACATTTAATTAAGTTTTGCCTTGCATTTGCTAGTTCTCATTTCTTCCCTAAAATGCATTTTTTTTTACGATATATAGGTTGCCAATTTTATCCTAGTTTAAATTACTATTTTGTTTGCCAAAGAAAGAGAGGCAATAATTCCATTGCAAGGCTAAATAACTTTAAATTCGGTGCTCCGTATCTGCGGTTTACTGATAAGCTTGAGTCTGGAAGAATTACAAGAATGAATTTATGTTCAATATGTTCATTACTGCGACTTTTTTTGTTGTGACAGGTTATATTTTATTTTCAAATAAAATGTGGATATGTTTAGTTTCTGTTAAGGTTCGACGGCTTGGGATTTTGGTGTTTGGGTTGGCATAGATGAAAACCAATTGTTTAAGCTAGGGATCTCCTGTGCAAACTTGTTTTCTGAGGTCCAATACATCGCTTGAATTAAAATTATTATCTTTAACAATGAACTGTGGTTTGCTTGTGACGTTGGGGTTAATTTTTAGCTTATTTTTAATGGATTTTGTCCTTGGCTTTTACCTTCTGGTAAGTTTTCATGTTATAATTTATTTTTATATTGCTTTTCGTTTCTTTTACCTCACACGTTTTTTGCTTTATAAGCTTATTCTAAGTTTTGCTTAAATCGTTATAGGGCTTAATTATTATCTTTATTTTTTATTATATTTTTTTTTTCTTTTTCATAGTGTAACTAATAATAAAAAAATTAGTATATTATACTATAACTAATTTTAATAAGATTACAGCTAGCTTGTACATGTCGCGATTCATGTAAACTCTCGCTTCCTTTCCCATTATAACTATTTTTAAATTTCTTCAAAATAATTTTTTTCAAATTCGACTGAAAGTGTCACCTCAGAGAGTCAAAGGTCAGTAGATGCATTGCATGTAATTAACATCGAGAGGCCAGCAGTGGTTGAGCTCAACTACAAATTTCCTAGCTTCCGATGAACCTATTTCAGTAAAATAATCTTCTTTGTTTTTTTTTGTTTTTTTTTATTATCCCCCCCTTCAAATATATATTTTAGGCAAAAATTTATGTTATCTATGTACCGATTAAAAAAAAAAATATAGATATTTCATTAGTGGCTTTTATACTCGTTTGATTTTTATTTAATATTTATTTTTTATTTTTTTTTGTTATTATTGTTTTATTCAAATATTAATCTGCTGGGGGCTGCGCTTGTTCTGCCTTTCTCCGTTTCCTGGTCCGAGTTCTGGACTCCAAATTTTTGCTTTTCTTCTTTATAATATTTGCAAGTTTTTCCGTGGTTTCTATAGTGTGGCTTACCAGGCTCTGAGTCCGAGCGCTGTTTTGTTGCCTCGTCAAATATCTTTAATCTTTGTTTCTCTCGATGTTTGGCCTTTTTCATAAGTGTTTTAGCGACTTGTGCTGCTGACAAAGGAACTTCCTGCTGCCCCTTTGGTTTCTTTTCTGTTTTCCATAATTTTTCTCTCAAAGAAGGTTTTCTTGACGATGGTCCGGTTTAGCTAGGTCGATTTCTGTCGAAGAAATTTCTGTGTCACATTCTTTTAGCTCGTTTCTGGTTAATGGCGTTTTTTCCAAAAGCCATTTTTGCGCTACGACTGTAGGTGAGTCTAGCGTATTAAAATCAGATAATTCTTTGGTTTCTTCCAATTTTTCTTCCTCTTTGGATTTAACCTCTGGTTTATTATGTCTTAAACCAGTAGGTTGTGTTTGAGGCTCTTCTATGTCGCTTACATCGCTTGTATCCGATGAATATTGAACTTTTCTTTTTTTCTCTTGTTTGTTGTGGAAAGTTTGCAGCCAAGATTCGGCTAAATATTCCTTCCACTTCTCCCATCCGTTGTGGTCATTAAAAAGGTCATAAAATTCATATGGTCTTCTGATATATACTGGTGAGATCGTGTCACCTATTTCTTCTTCTCAAAATTTAGGCTCTGTTTTCCACGGTTTTGAAAAATATCCCTTTTTCATTCTATTATTGTGTATTACTTCTTCCTTTTCCTTATGCTGATGTTTTAGAACATATGTTAAGTTATTTGATAAAAATTTTGTAATTCTATACGGTCCATCCCATTTTGGTTTAACTTTTTTGTTACTTCCAGATTCGTTTTGTAAACATAAAACAAATCTCCTAAACAGTAACTCGTTTTATTTTTGCTTGTTCTGTCATATTTTTCTTTTTGTTCTGTTTTCTCATATTCCAGTTTGTCTTTAGCTTGTTCCATAGCTTTTTTCATTCGCTTTACCATCTCTTACTTATTTTGGTCTAAGTCTTAATATATCCTGGCATTTTGTATTTCATCTAAACAAATTCTGGGATCTCTTATGTGTTGCAAAAAAATGGCGTTTCTTTTAAGGTACGTGAAAAAGCCGTATTTATTCCAAAGACTACAAATGGTAAATGTTCATCCCAATTTTCATTTTCCTTCTTGCATGCATTCCCAGCATGTAAGCTAATTCCCTATGCTTACGTTCAACCTTCCCATTAGCTGCTGCAAGGTAAGACGAGGTAAACCATCGTCTAACCCCCAGATATTCTTTAATTTCGTCTAATAATTTGGCTCTCAAACATGGCCCATTGTCGCTAACTAAAACTCTAGGGAAAACCCCGTGTTCCAAAAATAGGCGGTTGACCAAAACTTACGCAATGGTTTTTATCTTTTCATCTTTAATTGGAAAAGCGTATAAATATGAATTCAAATGGTCTACTATGGTTTGTACACACCTGTTTCCTTTCCTGGAAACTGGTAAACTTCCCCCAGATCCCAAAATGTCTATTGACATTATTTTTCCTACCCCTGAAGGGGTGGGGTATTGCCCTAATTCAGCCCTAGGGGTCTTTGGTGGCGACTTTTGTGTGACATACTCTTGGTAGATTTGTACAAAAGCTTTTATTTTGGAGCACATTTTTGGAAAATAAAAATTTCCTTTCAGTCTCCCCATAGTTTTTGCTTCTCCCATGTGACAGCCAATCGTTGCATGTACCATCTGTAAAACTTCTCCTTCCAGAGATTTTGGATTCACTGGAATAATTTTTAAGTAATTTTTTTTATATTCTTGCGATGGTCTATGGTATCTTACTAGAAGATTTTTACTTTCGTCCAGATCAAAATTATCTAAGTTCTTTAAAAAATGTTTAAAGTGCTCTGGCAGTTCCGTTCCTTTTGATAAAAAGGATTTCATTGCTAAACAAAAATCGCCTTTATTTTGATGCTTTGAAATATTTTCATTAGACAGTATTTCTACCCCTTCCAGTTCGTTCTGGATGGTTGCTATCACATTTTCCTTCTTATCTGGATTTCGTGATAAATAGTCTGGTAAAATATTTGTACGGCCCTTTATATATATTGGAGTATATGAATATGCTTGCAGACGCAGTATCCACCGTGTCAGCCGGGCTGAAGTATTTTTCATTGTATGTAGCCAGACTAATGATATTTGGTCTACTCGTAAAATAAATGTTTTTCCAATAAAAAATTGTCGAAAATTTTCTGTAAATACTAACACTGCTAGATACTCCCTTTCAACGGTTGAGTATTTTTTTTCTGCTCCCGTTAGTGACGAACTAGCGTATTTAGCTATTGCTTCTACACCTTCAGAATTAATGTTTAATAATATGGCCCCTATACCGTACCCCAAAGCATCTGTTTACAAACAGAAGTCTTGTGACAAATCTGACAGTTCTAGTAATGGTGCCAGTAATAATTGCCTTTTTATTTCATTTAGCGCTTGTTTTTCGTCTTCTGGACATTCAAATTGACCTGATATCTTTCAAAGGTTTTTCACATGTTGTGCTATTGTGGCATAATTTTTAATATATCGTCTAAAATAGCTTAATAAACCACAAATCAATCTTCAGCTATATTGATCTTTATGAAGCTGTGAATTTTCTATGACCGTAAATTTTTCTGGATTTGGTGAAATAGTACCTTGGTTTATCAGGTGTCCAAGAAATACTAATTTTGGTACAACTATCTTTAACTTTTCTGGTTTTAATTTTAAACCAGCTTTTTCAAACTTTTCCAATATTTTTCTAAGTCTGAGCAAAGGGTCTTCCAAGTTTTAATTTAACAGAAATAAAACATTCAAATAAGCCAAGGTATCTTTTTTCCTTCCGTGTTCGTAATCTTGCAACACCAAATTCATTAGCCTACTAATAAAATTTGGACTAAATTATAAGCCAATCGACATATGTTCAAATGTGAAGGTTCTCCCATGGTCTAATATTACTGTAGCTTAATGCTTAGTTTCTGCATCTAAAGCGATTTGCCAATATCCTGCTATTAAATCAAAACTAGTGTAATATTTTGAACCCCCTAAGAAATCTAAAATCGAATCAATTCTTGGTAGCTTCATTACGTCTTTAACCGTGACGGCGTTATGTGCTCTAAAGTCCATACTAAACCTATGATTAATATCTTTTTTTCAGACTATTACTTAGGGAAAGCACCAGTCACTAAAGCTTTTTGTACTTATTCACCTATTGTTTATTTCTTTTATTTGTATTACTAAAAATGTATATATCTAATAAGTTTTTTTATAAGGCAAATTCGGTGTGGTAGCGAACGAGTTTGATATCTTGTGTTCGATTAAGTTAGTTGATCTTCACTTTGCTCCGCGTCTTGAAAAACTCCATTTATAATCCCAAAGAATATTTTCTATCCTAGTTTTTACTTTTTCCGGTAAATGTTTTAAATCAAATTGTTGCAAAAAATCCGTTTTCGCCATTGCATACTCTTCTTGTGGTTGCGGGTTTAATGAGGATAAATGTTCCTGGCTAGAAGTGAAGTTTATGCTTAATTCTGGACTGTTTAGCGATTTTAATTCTGAATTTGAAATCTTTCCTACTGATCCAAGTTCTACCTGGTTCAGTTTTATTTGATCATTACTTAGATTTGATAGTTTTAAGTATGTTATACCCTTTTCAATTTTTATAGCTTGATTTTCCACGAAAATCATTGGGTATTCTTTTATGGTGTACCCCTTATCATGGCATCTGTCTCTTTAACCCTTTCATCGTTTTCATTTAGTGTAGCTAGAATTTGAGCTCTTATTCCCCCTTCTATTGTGACTTTTCCGCTTATTTTTAGGCTCTAATTTGAATCTTCACTTTCTCTATTTATTGTTACACTAATTTGCCTATTATGATCATTTGCCTGGTTTATTGTGATTGTATTGGATATGGGCTCCCATACAATCCCTTATTTTCTGATCGCATCTACTCCTAGAATGCAAGGAAATGGTAGCTGCTTGCATATTATTACTGTTACTGTTATATCTTTATCCCCTGCACTACATTTTAGGGGACGTTCTCCGAAAATTGTCAGTTTGCGGCCTTTCACTGCTGTTAGAGTATTCTGGCATCTGCTTAATCAATTTTTGACACTAGGAGAAAATCTATTTAAGACTTTCTCTCTAATTAATTATTTAGATGCGCCTGTATCTAGTAAACATGGTAAATATTGAAAACACTCAGTTTTAAAACAACGCAGAATCGGTAGATTATTATTATTTGCATTTGTATCACAACATTCTAAACTATATAGGGGTCTTTGTAAGGAAACAGCTCTGTCGACCCTTACAGGCTGGTTTCTCCATTTGAATGCCCACTGTTTGGCCAAAAATTTCTGAGAATATCCCAGTTTTCTTCAGCGCTGCTACTTTGACCTTGGGTATTGTTAACCGTTTGCCTTCTAGACTTAAATTCAGGAATATTATTAGATGTTTGCCAAGTATTATTTGCTACCTGTCCTCCTAAATTTCTGTCCTCCTGCGTTCTGAACTGGTTTTTTGTTTTGTACGTCTGGACTTCTTCGGGTATTTTATGCCAGAGATCTGCTACATTTTGATTTGGTTTGCCACAATTATAAAAATTAAATATTTTCCTATATTGCTTGATAATTTTCCCGTCCTCATGGGGTCTATATCTATTTTTATATATTCTTGACCTCCCCATATTTGCTCTATAATTTTCCTCAGGAGGAGGAGGTGGGTGTCCATAATACTTGGTATTCCAAGTCATTAAGGATCTAATACCATGGGATTGGTCGTCAAATTGGGAGGAGTCAGTCCATGGTGGAAAGGATTGGCCTTCCTCGTGCCTTTTTGTTTCACGATTCGGCTCCTCAAAGTTCATCCTCTTCTGTCCCCTTTCATATTTTATACTTTCTTGGGCTCCTGTGTTATTTATTGACATCTGGTCAAACTTTTTCATAGCCTCGTCAATTTTTACCTCTGTTTCGACTAGTATTATAGCCTGCTCTAAATTTTCAGGTTTTCGCGATAATATTAGTCTTAATAACTTTTTTGGCAACCCTTGGGTAAAAGTATGTAGTTGTATTTTCTGTACTGTCTCGTCATTTCCGGCTTTCTCTGATTGTGAACAAACGGATCTACAAATTTTTGTCTGCATACTCCCTGATACTAGTTGAGGTATCGAATGTGGCTACCTATGTTCTTAGCCTCTCGGAGATGCTTGTATCAATGAATCTTGTTTTAAAAGATTCAATTAGAGTACTGATGTCCTTGGGCTCTTTTTCTTTAATTGCCTCAAAATGATTAAGGGCGCTTCCCTTTAATCTGGCTGCAACGCATTGCTCCTTGACCTTATCTTCAAACGATTCAGTTAGTTCGTCGAAAATTTTTAATTTTTCGATAAACTCATCTACGTCTGAATTTCCCGCGTATTCTGGTATAATTTTTGCAATTTCAAGTATTGTAGATAGGGAAGTCATTTTTTCCTCTGGTAATGCCATTTTATTTCAATTTACTATTTGTATTTGGACTCCTCGACCCAATTTTTCCAGCGACCACCAGATGTTATGAAGCATTACTCGAGGTAGGTCGGGATTTTAGTTATTGATGCCTTTATTTTCCCTTTATAGGGTAGTTAAACTCTGGCCCTGAGGTAATTAAACTTTGGTAGCGTGCCTTAGGCTATGACCGAACTAATGAGGCGTACCGATTCGGGATGTTCGAGAGGCTAAAAATAGATTGTAGAGAGGTTGACTAAAATACAATACTTTTATTCATTTACCATATAATATAATCGGATATAATCTGTCTACCGGGACTGGCTGTCCCAAGTAGACCACAAGTCTCAATAAAACAACAATAATATATAAATAGATACCTAGACACTTAAAATGATAAAACAAAGTCCCAAAGTATTTCTAAAACAACGGACCAGAGGTCAGTCCGGCATATAGTTAGTATAAGATTTTTCCTTCCGATAAAATGTATCTTTTATACATTTTTATCAACCACACCTTCCCACGTAAATGCTAGGAAGTGGTAATTTCTCAATTTCCCGTTAAACAGAGCTTAGCAGGATATATTTCTTATCTTAATAAAAAAGTGGTATTTCAAAACTTCATATTTGCGTCTTATATATTTTTACTAAATTAATAATTAACTAAATTAGAAAGCTTTACCACACATGAGAAGAACTTTACTTTAACGAGAGGAACTACTTGTAACGCTTCAGAAAACCGTATATATAATGATTTCCAAGGCTCTTAGAAATACGTTTTACTATATTAAAACTGTCCGAGTTCTACTTTCTGGTTTTATAAACCTAGTTTTTCTGATTCCCATTTCCACAAGAAAAACATCCTAAAATCTAAAAACCCGTGTTCTACTTGGGGTTTCTAAAATCCAATATAAATTTCAAAGATAAAGTTGACCCACGTTGCATTAAAATTAGGTTTCATGTTTCCTGTTCCAAGACTTATATTCAAAAGTTTACAGATCTCCCCCCCCCCATTTTCCAAATTATTTTTTACTAGAATTAATTTTCCAAATCCAACAAAATTTTCTATTTAAGGCTCTTTGCACCGACATAAAATTATTTTAAGAGTAGAAACTTGAAGTAAAAAAAAATCCACACATAATGTCATATCACTGATCACTTCACGGGTCTTGCAGGATTGCTCCAAATTATAGGTTTCTTCAGATATTTTCTTATAATTCTTTTATGGTTCAAAACGGAAGTTTGCGTTCACTGATCATTTTCATACGAATTTTAATCAAATTGAAATGTCTCTGCCTTAAGTCACGCTTGCAATCTTGTTCGCAGAGAATTCGCAGTCCCTATGCCTAAGTAACAAATACACTGTTCGTATTAAAAAAATTTTAACAGACATCGGATGTAAAACATTAAACTTGATGATTTCTATATGTTTTGAAAAAGCATCAAAATTCGATTTCTTTGATGTATTCACTGTTATCAAGACTCTGTTTCTTAGAGTTTCAGCTAGTACTAAGTCGCATAGCTCCTTGCTTACGGTTAGTTACCTCGAACTGTTTGATAATTTTCTTTTTTATATATTTCGCTTTTTCTTTGTTTATGCTTTTACAAAGGGCTTTGCATGTATGTTTGAGAAATATATCTATCCACATATCTAATTACTAAGGTTAATTTGGTTTCAACCCGTTTTCTAAGGCTATAAGGAGAGAAAGGCTGAGATGGATAGGTTCTTCAGATAAAGGATGAAGGAGTTCCAGAGATCGTCCTTGTCGGCCAACCATCTAGGACCAAACAAAAGTAGTTCCACCTCAAATTGGGTGGGGGGATGTCGAAGGAAATATTTAAGGGAAATGGGAAACTCTATTTGGAAAAGGCCTTCTTATACATGGGCACGCACTACAGTATTAGCATGATTCGTTATATATTATTGCGTTAAACGAAACACAAGCTTTTAAGTTAAGTTTTTTCTAAATTGAAAGCAAAAATTAACACTGAAATTAAAACAAAACTTGTCTTATATATCAGGGTGTTATCCTCCTGCCAAACTCTCTCTCTGTATTCTAAGTTTAGCTTAAAGTTTATTGGTAGTATGATAAATGTGGTGGAAACTCTAAATAATAATGAATATAAACCTTTGTGCAAAAAGGGTCAAGTTTACCGTTTTTCAGTTTGTGTGATCACTAAAGTATGTTGCAAATATTGTATTGATTTTGGAGGCATAACAAAAGGCTTTTTATTTATATAAAAATCGTATTGGTGGTGGAAGCATCGGATGAGAAAACCTGCTCGAGCCGAAAGGAGTTTATCTTGGATTCCAGGTGCTATTTTTTTATAAGAAGAAGAATAATAATTGAGATAATAATCTTTAATTTTAGGTAGTCCATGGGTCCGAAGAATGCCAGGACACACTCGCATTTGTGTCAGAGCCAGTCATTGGAAGCTTAGCAAACCTTATTTCTCAGGAGGATGAAGACAAACCCCCATTATCCCCTTCTGTACATATGCACAGTGCAGCCATTGTTGACACTACCTATAAATTTTTAGACATCGAATACAAATATGGAATATTACAAGTAAGTCTACATTTTCCTAGTGACTCATCTACATTGAGATTTTACTAATACCGAGATTTACCTAGCCCTAATTTGAGCCAATCTGACTTTTCATAAAATATTTTGAATGGCTGAAAAATTCTCATTGGGTTAAATTAGCTATTGCGGAAGACCTGTAGTAGTAAATTTAACTGGGAATCGACCATTTGTCCAACGGATCAATAATAGAAGTTAAGTTAAATAGTTTTTCATAACAGTTTAAATAGTTTAATTTTTTAAACTACTAATTTTTAAATTTTTTAACACATAAGGTTAAATAGTTTTTCCTCTAAATTAGCCACGTCATTATGCACAATGTTACCTGTATCAATATATGGGGGGGAGTGAAGGTCTACGAAAAAGGTAGTTTTCCTGCAATGCGAGACATTGCGACTTCCTCGTACATAATAGTTTATTCGATCATTATAATATGATGTGCTTCACATGTACTTCTGATTTTGCCAGGTGTGATGGCTCTCCCCATGTCCTTCTTAGGAATTCTCCTGGCTATTTTAATCTGTTGTTCAGAAATATTACCGTTTTATAAGTATATGTAAGGAATCCTTCAAAGCCTAATTAGGTATAAGCGTGTGTACCACAGCGAACATATATTCTTCACTACCACTGGAACGGTCACTGCTCATCACATCGTCTGCTCAATTTTGCATACAAATTAATTTACAATGGTGAATATACATAAAGCAATAATTCTTCTTTCTTTTTTAATTCCTAATAGGTAGCTTCTACGAACATTAGGGTAAGCTAGGAAAACGATTTTGTAGGAGCAATTGTGCTATTTCTAAGGATATAAAAGTTTTTGCGCAATTTACAATTATAACAATATTGTTGAATTTTTATGGCTGAAAAAAGTAGCAGCTACCTAGTCCTCAGGTAATTTCCTTTAAATTGACCATTTTTCCAGAGGGAAAAAGTCTAGAGATCTTTCACAGGTATAAGTTTGATTTGAAGAAAACTATTCAATATCCCTAATAATTATCCCTAGAAGTTGGTTCAATCTATCTTAAGTTTAGCTGAAGTACAGAAATGTAATTAAAGAATCAGATTGAAATAAGTAGAATATTTTTAATAAAGCGAATCGAGATTTGGCCCCCCTAGTTCTTTTCCTAAGGCTGCAAAACGTTGTACGATAGTATGAATTTTGCTACTATTATATGTAACAGGTGTATTATGTTTATCTAGCTTGATGTTCAAGATGTCTAAGGCTTGGTGGATATATGTATATTCGCCTAAGACTTGATGAAAATAAAATTTGTATTTCTTCTTTCCAGTTTAAATTTTTTGGATTCTCATAGCCTAATTTGCATAATCATTGTTTTCTGCAAAGCTTTTAGGTTTCAAGTTTGAATATGATAGCTACAACTTCAATGGAAGATAGGATAATTAGACAAACAAACAGACTGCTACAAACTTGATTTATAAATAGTTATATTCTGGCACAAGAGTAAAACTAGTACACTATTAAAATTTCACCTCATTCTTTACTGTGGACTTGTTTGGAGGAATATTTGGTGTTGCATCTAGACTTTCTCTGAAAGGTGCCTGATTAAGAGTGGGAGGGTATCAAGTACAAAATAGGTATTGAAGATATTTGACAACGGGCTAAAATCAAATTACAAGTATCATCAAAGGGACAAGTATCATAGACAGCGCAATTTGACATACCGCCGCCTAAGTAATGAGAGATGTGGGCATAATGTATTACTTTTTTCAGACGAGGGCACTTCGTGTAGAAGGAGTTGCCGTAGAAACTTTGAAAGTAGCTCATTTGATTGGATATTGAAAGTTCTAATGCCCTTTTAATAGCCAAAACCATTTGGAGGGCAACCAGCCTCCCTTCATTTCCCCAAACACAACAGTTAAAATTTTGAGATAGCTATTTTGTTCAGCATAGTTGAAAGGTCCAGTAATTATGCAGTCCAGTAATAACCGATTCAAAATCAAAATGATCACAAATTAACTTGAGTAGGGCTGAGAACTCCCCTGCCTTCTCAAGACAAGAACATAATTTGCAACTTAGTGTAAACAACAAATTGTTGTGAAATTTCAGTTTAATATATCCTAGATATACAGATATTTATTCCTTAAAGTTTTAGTTTTTTTTATTTATTAAAGTCGAACAAGTGAAAAAATTAAAAATATATATTGTTTCCCGTCAAGTGCAAATCATGTTCTGGTCTTGAGAAGGCATGGGGGTTTTCAGCCCAGCTCAAGTTAGCCCTAAAGGACTCTATCCTTTCTCTCTTTCTAGACTCTACCTAGGCTACTGGAAAAGAAGTCAAAAACAAAAGAAGAAAAAAGTTTACTATTCAGGTCAACTTCATGAAACGAGCTAAAGAACACAAATCAAACAAAAAGCTTCACGGCTCGCCTTAGGCGCGGAGGTCCACAAGCTCTAACCAAGGCAATAAATGGTCCGTTCTTATTATGTACAAAATTTACCCTTGGATTTTGGAAGCTAGTGTTATACCTACATTAGTCATAAACGGCCTGGATTTTTGAGAGGCTTTTCTTACTTAGCGGATTCTTTCAAAACGTCTCGTAATGGGTTAAACGAGAGAGAATATTAACAGGGCAAAAATATATTTAAGGAATAGCCAGGACAGGATTTAAATATTGAAATTAAAGAACAAATACATTTTCAAATGGGGATAAATCCATTTATTTACACAGTGAAAAAAAAACCAGGTACAATAGTCCAGATATTTCGATCACATATGCAGCGATCGTCATCAGTAGAATTACTAAAATAATATAATAAAAACTAGCATATTTATAGACAAAAAAATAAATAACTTTTCGGGTCATTCACAAAATAATGAATTTCAGGATTATTCACCAGATTGTTTTCAGAGAGAGTTCACTAAAAAAGTTCATTCAAAGTTCAATACCTAATTTAAGGTGTTACGTCGAAAATATGAAATTAAAGAGAAATTAAACTAAGTTTGCCAAAAAGGGTATTTATCAGATAATCAGGGCCAAGAGCCGTAACACCTCCCTCTTAAGATAAATTGGTTCGACCACGCCATGTTGGTCAGAACGAAAAGGTCAAAACACAAAACATAAAATACACAACACCAACTTCAAAATCACCAAATTTAATCCTCTTCTCGTTTTCCTTCATTAGCCATTTGCCCAGCAGTTACACATGGCTGCACATTCTACTGTCATACCATTTGCTTGGCTCAGGATCCATTGCCATTCAGAATCTCTCTTAGAAAGATCTAAGCTGTAGGCTCTACAGCCATCTCCGCCAGGCTTGGGATCTTGAAGAAGGAGGATCCACGAGACTTGTGGAACATAATTGTGCTAATATAATACAATAAGTCTCGGGCATAGCCAAGCGAGAGTTCATTCATCCACCTGGTTACCAGGATAAAGGAAAAGAAATATAAAAATTAGAGAATCGGTGATCACTAATCTAAGTCTATTAGCACGACTAAATCAGGGATTTTCTTGCTCTCGCGAATTTAAATTTAAGAGATCAGGATCTGGCATATGTGACGATACAAAACGTCAATAGGGATTGGCTAAACTAGTTTCTTAACCTCCAGTGATGAAAACAAATCCACATCTTAATTAAGCACCAATTGTCCCCTCGGATAATCTAAAATTGCACGTGGCACAAGACGCAAAGATTCGCATTACCGCTGGTATACTGGAAAACTTGGTAAAAATCCAAACGAAACATGAACAAGCTCTTTCTGGGTACCATCCGCTGGGATAATTGTATGAAGGATAGACGTTGATGTCAAATTTAGGTTGAAATTGGACATATGGGGTCACGCCTGCCCAAATCAACTTGCCATCTCTCCAATATTAAGTATTGTTTATTTTGCTATTGAAAAATACTTGAGGGATGTTGTCGGTCTTTCTGTTATTTTTTAAAAGAGGGAGAGAGACGAATATTTTAAATGGAAAAAAAGCGAAAGCCGACTCATATTTTCGCTGAAATTTGAGATAAAGCCTAAAACCAATTTTAGGTTTACTTTATAAGCTACTTCGTTCGATATTCCTATAAATAGTACCAAACAATAGAGCAAAAAAATATTCTTTAAAATAGGTCTTTTTATTTTCACAGAAGAAGTAAATAATTCGTCATAAAATGAGAAATTAATTTTCTCGTGTCTCATTTTCTATACAAGTTGGCCAAGCCAATTTCGTGTCCTCGACTCTCCTATCAAATGGCAAGCTTTCCCCCTCTGTTATAGAAGTCCCCTGTATATCCTCCTATAGACAGGTTGGCCTCGCCATTTCCATCTCCTCAACTCTCCTACGGAACGGCACAACCCCCCCCCCCCACTTTGATAGAAGTGGCTTTTAGGGACAATAAATCCTCTGTCCAAAGTCCCCTCCAACTAGAACATCTACTGCTAGAAAAGGAACTAGGTCTGCTTCTACATTTTGGTTTAATGGAGCTCTTTACTTTTCTTTGAAAGACTTGTTTTGTGGAATTTTTTTTAAGTTAATATTATAAGAAAGGGAAATATACAGAGACAAGCCTTAGAAACAAAAGACCTGAATTTTTCAACCTTAACTTGAGGACTAAGGCAAGTCAGCTAGAGGAAATCTACGTGGGTCATATATCCTTTGATCTTCGAACAACAAACGAAAGACGACTCAACGAAATCAAAGGACGTGTAATCCAAAATCTTAATTTACTTCCAATTCCGAAATAAAATCTATTTTAACTATTTAAGTTCTGGATTAAAGTTCTAAAATCAAAAAGCATTAAATCCAAAACTTTAAAACCGTGTTAATGTTTTATGTAAGGATTTAATGGTCTGTTATTTCGGATTTTTTTTTTTTTTTGCCCTCTCTTGTGTCTTATAGTCCACTAAATCCACGGAAAAAATAGACGATCTGGGATAAAATTGCAATATAAATGATTTTTACACAATTTTGTAGAGAAAAAAAATTCTGTACACCCTACCAAAAGTCCCCAAGAATCCCCTTAGCGGAATAGGGTGAAAAACGGGGGGAAAGGGAAAAATCCAGGGGAAAACTCGAAAATAGACGGCCTGCAGTTTTTGATGCTGAGAATGGCATTTCTGATTCTCTTGGGTCCAAAGAGATCGAACTTGCGTTTTTTTATTGCTGTATAAAAAGTCTTTCCCCCGTTTCCCAACTTACAGGGGGAAAAGAGGGGGGAAATAAAGATCCTGCACAGAGTCTGCAAGACTTTTTTTCTGGGGTTTCCCAGTGCGAGAAGAATGAATATGTTACATTGATTGCTCTGTCATTAGCCTTTCACCCCCCCCCCGCCCTATTTTCCAATGAAAAGGGAAAAAGAGGGGGAAATCAAGATATCCTCTAAAAGGAAAAGATAGTCATACGGTTCTACAGATTTTGGAGAGGAGATAAAGGTCTATCAACTCGGTTTTAAAGACCCTCTAACACCGTTTTGACGAGAGTTTAATATCCTATTCCCTGGTGCTTCTCTTTTTCACTTTGTTCGATATTCACTAATGGTGCGTTTACACATAGTGGAAATCCGAGCGGATTGTGAAAACCGAGCCGATTTTCCCACGGTTTTGTGCTTGAAATTTTTCTAGCCGAAAGCTAGTGTCTATAAGAACGTAAAGTGAATTCAAACTTTAGTGAAAATTTGGAGCTCTCCTTATAGCTCATGCTGTTTTCAAATGTTTTATTTTGTGAGGCAGCGCAGAAATAGAAGGAAATAATTTACGTAAACCTTAGTAAACCTTAGGTTTAGTAAACCTTATGTACAACTTAAGGTACTTTGCTTCCTCGCTTTATGTCCTATGTCTGGGAGCCGCTTATTTGATCAAAATTCTTAACTGTGCCTTCTGGCTTGAGGCTGATCAGAGGTGTTGAACTCACAAATCTTATGGACAGATTCGCTGTGTGGGTTGTTTTCGTGTCCGAAACAGGGTTTAAGTTTGGGTTTAGCCACAAGTGTGACTATAGTGTGGCTCGTGCAAAAAGCTCCTCTTTCTTGCCTAATAAGTTTTTGTTTGTAGTTTTCATATGACACCCTATTCATGGAGGAAGAAGACAAACGCTGCAAGCTCTGCAGCCGCAGCATCCGTATTGGTGGTGAAAGTGACAGAATCACAAACACAGAAGCTCTTTGGATCAACGAGGCCAGTGTGCAACGGGGTGAACAGATAACAGTTGAAGACGCTGAAATAGAACACAACCAGTGCAGAAAAGACTGTTGCCGTCCGACGTCTATAGCTTCTCTCGGAAAAAGAAAGAATGACGATTTCGAGAATACTCCAGCAGGTTGGACAAGTGCCTTTCTTCTTCTATAACAGAAGCCAACAGGGGAATAGTCTTGTGTACAAACCCATCGCGACCATTACCTTCGAAGACAAGATCGGTGACATGGACCTACTATGGCATGCAAGCTGGATACATGACACGAAACGGGCCGGATGGAGTGGATTTATGCAAGCAATTCACCATGGGTCACAGAAAGGCGCTTCGTCGATTGTTTTTCTGCCTATGATCGAATATAATCCCTCCGATCTTTATTGTGTATACACAACCTTACATTTTATCTCCGATAAAGTACGCCAGCATGGAATGGTACCAGTTGTGACTTTTGACCAATCTTTGTACATGAAAGCGGTGAACATCATCAATGCTGAGCCTGCTGATAATCCTTTCAAGGCAGCAGTTCCAATGATCAGGGGTCTCCATTGCCGTGTGAGCTTTCTTGGAGCAATCGGGCACTTGATGATGGAAACATGAATAAAAGAAGTGCTTTAATGCCTATATGCCGGTAACACAATTTAGCATATCCTTAGCGGCAAGGCTGTTTCAAGAGCCATGAGAGTGCACGAGCTTATAGATGCAGCATTGCAGATCACTCTCATTTGCAAATCGTATGGTTTCAACTGCATAGATGACATACATGCGAGTCATCAAGATTTTGCAGAAGCTCCGGCAATATATATGGCTCTACTGAATGAGGAATTAGCCCTCGAAAACGTATCCAACGCAGACATAGTACGTCGAATACAAACGCGAATGAGATAGTTTCAAGACACGCTGCAGAACAAAAGGACTGCAAAAATATGGCTTCAGTATTCAGAAATGTTCGGAGTGCTTAAGAAGGCCATCCTGGCAGAACAGACCGGAAACTGAGTGCAGTATCTTCAAGCACTCTCTGAGATGCTTCCTTACTTTGCAGCTGCAGTCCACAACCTGCAAACGAAGTCGGTGAAAATGTTTCTTCAGTAAATGGAAGAGCTGAAAGAAAGTAACCAGAAGCTGTATTAAGACATCACAGATGGGATGTTTGTCCTTCGAAGAAGCGATAAATTTTGGGCTGGACTCTCTCCGAACTTAGTAATTGAGCAATTACTATTGAGGTTGTTGATAACAAGCGGGGGACTCACGAGAGGAAATGGGATGAGTGAGACGTAAAGGTTGATCTGGATAGTGTCAATGCCAGTACGAGCTGAAATTAATGAGCTTATGCAGTCACTCACCGGCGTTGAGTACGTGTCATCTGGCCAGCACGTTTTCGCAAGACCAGCTTGGATAGAAGGAGATAGAAAGGACATATAGGCTTCAGTAGCTGTTTTGCGCAGTCCTATCCACAGGAAAACTGCACTCAATTGCGCAATATATCAAATGGTATGACAGCAGCAAGGGATGTCAACGCGGATGAAGCAAAGGCGATAGGAAAAGAAATTCTGAAGTCAATGGACGACGCCGATGGCGGTTACTACATCTTCAAATGTAAGAGCAAAGCGATTACGATGGCCTATCAAGGCCATATTTCCGAAGATGATGGTGAAAACATACAAATTGACGCAAGTCTTCTATTCCAACGTCTTGCAGCAGCGGCAACTAGAGCCAGAGGGGATGTGAAAGAAACTCTCAGATTCGAACTCTTCATCTATCCTACTGCCCTTTTCGAATCGTCAAGCCTGCCATGACAGCCATATAAAGCAGAGTTAGCAAAAGCTACTTGGAAATTAGCAAAGGCAGAACCTGTGAACTTCCTATCAAAAGAACCAGAAAAACACGTGATCAATGGCGGATGGCTGTTCCAGCATATTCCATAGAAAACAGAAAACATTGTCGAACAGGTTTGCAACAATTACATTTCCTTCGTGACACGGGAGTATTCAAATGCTTCTGTCGCCTTTGATGGTTACACTTTAGGTCTGTCTAACAAAGATGTCACCCAAGTTAGACGAACGAAAGGTATCCAGTGTCCGACCGTCAATTTCACACTGAGTATGAAACTGCAAAGGAAGAAGACGGACTTCTTGCGGAATCCCAACAATAAGCAGTACATTATTCGAGCTTTTGGTAAGAAGCTTGTCCAAGCCGGCCTCACTGTCCTTCATGCAGAGAGAGATAGGGACGTTCTGATTGCATTGACAGGTGTTGATGCCGACAAGGAAGGGGTAATCGCTGTAGTTGGAAAGGACACTGATTTATTGCTCCTTCTCCTCCATCACCTGCCTCCGGAAGCCAGGGATCTCTACTTCGAAACCAGTAAGAAATCAAGAGTGCTGTCAACTTAATACTGGCACATCAATTTTATCAAAAGATTCCTGGGACAGGTTTGTCACTATATTCCCGTTGGCCACGTTCTTCTGGGCTGTGACATGACGTCCCGTTTGTTTGGGATAGGAAAGCAGGATGTCCTGCCGTTCCTAAAAAGCCACGAAGAAATTAGGAATAACTGTGAAATGTTCCTTAATCAGCGGTCTAGGAAGGAAGAAGTCCAGCTAGTCGATGAAAATCTTTTGCTGTGTTTCTACAAGGCTAAGACAAAGGAGGGTGTCACCAAAGTTAAGTACAGGGTTTTTCTTGAAAAACTGAACAGCTCAAAGACATCAACTTTTCCAAACCCAGAGAGACTTCCACCAACTCCATCGGCTGCAAAATTTCATTCTTATAGAGTCTTCTATCAGATAATGAAGTGGCGTAATACTGCATCAGAACTCGACCCGAAAGACTGGGGTTGGCGATTACGAGACGGACGCCTCACTCACTCGGACTTGCTCCGCCTCATCTGCTAAATGTGATTCGTTGCAGCTGCATGCGTTCCAACTGTGACAGTTCATGCTGTAGTTTCCGAAAAAATGGATTGCCTTGCACACTTGCTAGCAAAGACTGCCACGGGATTGCGTGTTCCAATAAAGATGTTTCTGTTGATAACGATGAAGAAGACGATCTTTAATACATAAACCTGATCTTATCCTTTTTAGTTCAATATAACGCGTAATTATCTTTCGCTCTGATTATTGAAGTTCCCTGATTTGTTTCATTTCTTACATTTAGTTTTGTCTTATGTTTCTATTATATAGTCGAAGTAAATCTGCTCACGTAATCTGAAGGCCCGATGCATTGTCTCCCCTACGATAAAAACACTGCAGAAAAGCAAGATACAAATCTAATACCATGTTTTTTGAAATCATCGAGTCAAAAAACCTAGGGGGCAACATTTTGACCCACCATATTGCACAACTCTTGAGGATAATGTTTCCCCCCTCCCCCGCTAAAGGGGGAAATCGAACCAAGTCCAGCGATAAATGAACATAACTTTCTTTTTCGATTTCTTCGCCCAGAAAAAGAGCAGACGTGAAGTTCGAGCGCACAATAAATCTGCCCCTGAGTTTTTACAATTTTTCCCTGTTTTTTACCCTGTTCTGCCCAGGGGATTTTGGGGGACTTTTGATATGTTGTACAGAATTTTTTTTCTCTACAAGACGGTGTAAAAATCTTTTATATTGCAATTTTGTACCAGAGTTTCGTAGATTTACTGGACTATTAAGAGTAGAGGTAGAGTTTTTTTTCGAAATATTACTGAAGTATTATACCTCTAACAATAATAGATTTACAAAACCTGAAATTAGTTTGTATTTCGATTAATAGAAATATTAGAATTCACATTTATTGTCTTTTTTTTAGAAATTAATTTAAAAAACTTTCCGAAAAAGAAGTTTTTCAAAGAAAAGTAAAGGCCATTTTAAACTTAAGATCAAGAGATACAAATACCTGTTAAAATTCAAACTCAAAACGACCAGAAATTACTATTAAAGAATAAATTAAACCCAAAACGAACAGAAATTAAATAAACAATCATAGCAAAAAACATACAGCCAGTAATAATGTAAATGAATTAATATATCTCAAAACGAGTAATGCTTAGATTGAATATGAAAATCAAGCTTAAAAAGAAAATATATATTTTGCTATTAAAGTTCAAATGAAACTTAAAACGAACAGAAATTAAACAAACAATCAATGCGAACAAACATACAATATATATTAATGTAAATGAATAAATAAATCTTAAAACAAGTGAAACTTAAATTGAATATGCAAATCAAGTTTGAATTGAATAAAAATAATACCAAACAAGAGTGTGGGTATCGCCTCACTCCAGAAGCCTAAAACCTACTGCGTCATTGGCGCTTTACTGAAAACGAATCATATTACAAATGTTTTCTTTTTTACTTAATAATGAAGATAAATATTAAAATTACAGTAAAATTTTGAACTGATGAGCTTTCAGCAATTAATATCATTATACATAAGACATTCAGTTAAATTTATTAGTTCTTTCCAAGATTGGTCAAGACAAATATAGTTTCACTAGAAACAAAATTTGGATACTGCCCCCTTCTTTAACTGTAAAACCATAAAGCCTTCTGCGTCATTGGCGTTTCACTGAAAACGAATTACTCGTATATTACACATTTATTCTTTTCCAGTTTTTACACCATTGAAAATGAAAATAAAAATTACAGTGAAAATAAAATCTTGAACTGATGGATCTTTCAACAATTAATATCATTATATATCTAATATTCAATTTGATTTTGTTTATACTTTCCAAGACTGTTCAAGACTCATATA
Organism: Artemia sp. Qi Xiang Cuo; assembly: GCF_049724085.1. Lineage (NCBI taxonomy): Eukaryota > Metazoa > Arthropoda > Branchiopoda > Anostraca > Artemiidae > Artemia > Artemia sp. Qi Xiang Cuo. The sequence goes on from NC_142806.1 coordinate 48,567,365, forward strand.
GTTTTCAGTAAGGCGCCAGTGACGCAGTAGGTTTTTTTTAATTAAAACTTTCCGTCATTTTTTCATTTTTGATTGCAAAAAGTCTCAAGTTTTTATGGCATGAGGGGGGGGGGGGTGTTTACTGTCCGATTATTCTTGAATTTAAAAAAACAGATCTACAACTTTCAATTGAAATCGAATGAAACTTTTTTCAAAGTCTATACGATTACCTCTTTGATAAAAACCTTATATATGAACAAGAGACAGCTTGCATAACTTGTGGACAGCGATTGACAACAATGATTGGATTGAAAAAATTGCAAGTTTAATTAACGCAATCTTGCGTTAATTAAGTAAATTGCATTACTTTAAACTACGTTAGGGGGAGGCTCCCCCACCCCTCCCTTGGATCCGCCACTGCCTTACACTCTCTGTTTCTTTCCTTGTTAGGGAGGAGAGCAGATGCCTAATAGGTGTGTGTTAATACCAAAACATTATAAATCTCATTGGGCTTTCAGGTATAAACAGAATTAGTTCAAAGGAAGTGGTGGGGAAAAAGGGCGTGAAGGAGGGGGCTATTTGCCTTTCGATCAATTTTGAATCTTAAGAGCTGGACTAGAACTTACAATTTCCAATCAAAGGAGCCCTTTTTGAAGTTTATAAGAGAATCCCTTCCTGCCCCCTGGCCCTGGGGGGTTTTGTTGACGCCAGAGTTCTGTTACTTAACCTTTCAACAATTTTTAATATAATGGTATTTTTAACCCTTGAATTTAAAGCAGCTCTGGGGGAAAAATAATAAAAAATATTGAAGCTATATAAGATTTATTCATTTATTTATGTTTGCACCGGTTATCTTGATGTTTGTAAGATAGTTAATTTTAATTTCTGTTCGTTCGGGGTTTTGTTTATTCTTTAAAAGTAATTTCTGGTCTTTTTGAGTTTTAACTATAATAGGAACTAATTTCTGCTGGTCATGAGTTCAATATGGCTCTTTACTCTTCTTAGAAAACTTTTTTTTATGTAAGGTTTTTTTAAAATAATAATAATAAAACATTGAAGCCTTATGGCCTATGCTATAGACAGCTTAATTACATGCATCTGAAAAATCAAACCTGATTTTTTTACGCAACATTGAATGCATTGAAATAATAGCTTCTAAAAACAGTAGCTAGGTTATTCCATTTGTTGATGCAGAAAGAACAGGATCGTTTTGATCACACAATTTTTCGGATGTCCTGTGCCTGAATAATTTAGTATTTATCGCAAAGTTTGTAATTTAACCTTATTTTAAGTATGGCTGTAATTTTAGGTATTTTATGGTAGATTTACTATCTGTCCTTCCCATACAAAACTTTACCTTTTTAAAGTCTTTGGAGTGGGGGCAGCGTAGTTGGCCAAAAGAAGAAAACTTTAGCGTAGACAGTAGGAGAGGGGGAGGGTGAGGTTGGAGACTCATCCAATACGGGGCGGAACTTCACTTATCTCCTCCGTTCCCGGTTTAAGAGATTAGACAGACTCTCATTGGGCTGTAGAATGTTGGACCGCTTGAGTTGAGGAAGACGTTTAAATACTTAAGAATATTTTATATTAATAGTTATTGCAGGATTGCTTTCATAGATTGTGGAATGGTGAGCCCCCTGGCCCATGATTTGGGTAAGCCTCAACTCATAATATGCAATTTTGATTAATTGTTCCGTGTTATGTACATATATTATTCTATATATGTTATTTTGAGTTATACTTTTATCGCATTGCGTTCATTTTTAAGCCTTGAGATAAAAACTGAAACCTTAGCCTAAACAGTGGTTGGGGGAAGTATCCCCCCTCACATGCATAATTGAGCAGCCACAGAGAAAGTAATACAAATGAAAATAATGTCTTTTGAATATGTCTTTTTTCAAAAGACACGAAAATAATTGTCTAAAGGAACCTGAAGTGCTATCTCTGACATTTCCGTTAATTTTTTATTCTAGTTACTTTCATATGTAAAATTTAGAATATTATCGAATGGGTTTAGTCTTCCCCTCCCTGAATAATTTACATTTGGAAAACTCACCCCCTGGGAAAGTCCTCCCCCTCCAAGAACCTTTTCTTTTTCCTGCTGATAATTCCCCCGCGTTAAATTCCACCCAGCAGAAATTTCCCAGCCGTGGAATATGCTCCCCCAAACATATTCCCCTCAGATAATTTCGGATATTCATAAAATAAATAAAAATGTATTTTTCCAGGGGCAGTTTATGTGGAAGAGGTGGTCGCATAAACTTTGGAACGGGGTTCATTGAATTACAAATTAAAAGTTATAGTGCCCTTACACCAGGGGCGGATTTAGGATTTTTTAGGGGGGGGGGCGCAAAATAGGTTGATCTGATAAACTTGCGTTAGGAGCAAGTTTAATTAACGTAATCTTGCGTTAATTAAGTAAATTACATTACTTTAGACTACGTTAGGGGGGGGGGGGGTAGTTGCACACCAAGTTCTTTTTACTCTTAAAAAGTGAACGAGAACTTTAAATTTCCAATGAAAGAGCCCCCTCTAAAGTTTATATGAGCACCCACTCCATAATAAATAAGATGAAAGATTCGGAGGACCGTTAAATTACAATCCTTGCCCTGAGGGCTGTGGGGAAGTTGTCATTCACAAAGACCTAATTTCCAGAACTTAAAACTACGTTTAATAAAATGGCTGTCTCAAAATTTTGATTGGATGTGTCTGAGGAAAAGGTGGGCGTGAGAGGGGGGTTAATTGCCCTCAAATCACTTTAGACTATTAAAAAGGGCACTAGCCCTTCGGATTTCCAGTGGAATTACCCTTTTTTGAAGTTTCTACGACACCGTCTTCTATAAAAACCTTATATGCCCCCAGGGTATAACTGAAAACCCTTGCCTTGAGGGATGTGGGGGAGTGTCTATTTTTTATCTGGAAATCAACTACGCTGAACAAAATGGCTATCTCAAAATTTTGATTGGATGTGTTTGGGGGAATGATAGTCGTGGGGGGGGCTAGTTGCCCTCCAGTCACTTTCGACTATTAAAAAGGGCAGTAGCCCTTTGAATTTCCAATCGAATGAGCCTTTTTTGAAGTTTATACGACAACGCTTTCTATAAAAACCTTATATGCCCCCAGGGCTTAACTTAAAACCCTTGTCCTAAGGGTTGTGGGGGAGTTTCCTTCTCAAAAACATATTTTCTATCTGGGAATAAACTACGCTGAACAAAATGGCTATCTCAAAATTTTGATTGGATGTGTTTGAGGAAATGGTTGGCGTGGGGGGGGGGCTATTTGCCCTCGAATGACTTTCGACCATGAAAAACAATACTAGCCCTTTTACTTTCCAATCAACTAAGCCTTTTTTGAAGTTTCTACTACAACATCTTATATTAAAACTTCATATGTCCCCAGGGCATAATTTAAAACTCTTGCCCTAAAGGTTGTGAGGGAGTGTCCTCCTCCAAAACATTTTTTATATCTGGAAATCAACCACGCTGAACAAAATGGCCTTCTCAAAATTTTTATTGGATGTGTTTGGGGGAATGATGAGCGTGGGGGGAGGCTAGTTGCCCTCCAATCACTTTCGACTATTAAAAAGGGCACTGTCCCTTTGAATTTCCAATCGAATGAGTCTTTTTTGAAGTTTCACGGACAACGCCTTGTATAAAAACCTTATATGCCCCCAGGGCATAACTTAAACCCCTTGCTCTGAGGGTTGTGGGGGAGTGTCCTCCTCAAAAACATATTTTCTATCTGGAAATCCACTACACTGAACAAAATAGCTATCTCAAAATTTTGACTGGATGTGTTTGGAGAAATGATGGGCGTGGGAGGGTGGAGCTAGTTGCCCTGCAATCACTTTTGACTATTAAAAAGGGCACTAGCCCTTTGAATTTCCAATCGAATGAGCCTATTTTGAAGTTTCTACGACAACGTATTCTATAAAAACCTTATATGTCCCCAGGGCATAACTTAAAACTCTTGCCCTGAGGGTTGTGGGGGAGTTTTCTCCTCAAAAATATATTTTATACCTGGAAATCAACTACGCTGAACAAAATGGCTATCTCAAAATTTTGATTGGATGTGTTTGGGGGAATGATGGGCGTGGGGGGGGGGCTAGTTGTCCTCCAATCATTTTCAACTATTAAAAAGGGCACTAGAAATCTTGATTTCCAATCGAATGAACCCTCTTTGAAGTTTCTACGACAACCCCTTCCGTATGAAGTGCCTCTGGGAGAAAAAAATAATAAATAAATAATAAAACATTGGAGCCGTATGGCCTTTACTATAGGCAACACTACAGCGTTGCCTCTGATGGAACGTAGCTTCTTTCGCTATTGAGGACAGTTAGCACAAGCCTGAAACTGCTTTTTTTTCATTTAGCCAATAGATTAACATGATTTTTAGAGCACGAGCTAAAAAAACGGCAAACCTGGTTGAATTATATGCACATTATAGAAAAAGTCGTTATAGCCTCCAAGTTTATTATACCTCAAAATAACCTATATATGAAGTGAGGCCCCCACCCAATATAGTTGCATGGTACTCAGTGTAGTTATTGCGTATTTTTGCAAACACAACATAACCAAAATGTTCTTTTCATACACCCTATTTTGAAACGAGCCGGCAGTTTTGAAAATACTTGTGCACAGTTCTATTCTATAGAAATCGTAGGAACAATAATTGCCAAACTGGAAAGCAGTATTTACCTTAAAATACTTCCTGAAAACAGATACTCCATTGCTCTTCTTTCAGATAGTTGAAGCTCTAGCATTCTTACATACAACCGCCCGAACCCAACACCGGAACATTTGTCCAAGCAGTATTTTAGTAACGAGAAAGGGAACTTGGAAGCTTGCTGGGCTAGAATTTTCTGGTAAGTTGAAGTCTTAAAATTTTGTTTTACATCTCAGGCCTAAAATGCAATATTATGCCAAATAATTCATGTATCTTCAGATAATAGGGTAATTTTTTCTGTTTACTCAACGTGTATCACTATTCACCACTCCCACATAGATTGTTAAGTTAAAGTATTTACCAGTGATTTGCTGTGTATATTGAAGCTATTTGGAAACTTTTCGACTGTGCGTATTAAGTGGTGCGTATGGGATACCATTTCAAGTCCAATTAACCCCGAGTCCGATATAGTCTATTATAATTAATTGCAATTACTTATTGAATAAGGGCAATTATTACGTTCTATTAACCACTGTTTGGATAGCAGATTTAATTTTACGCGAGTAGTTTTAAATTGGAAGAAATATATGCTGATTTCCAGCGAAACAATATCAGTTAATTAGTTCTTTTTGCAACACAATCATTCCTGTTATAAAATATTTTTGTCCTGTTATTATTTCGGTTGTTATAGATGCTGTTTTTTTGTTGTCTGATAGATATATGCCGTGATTTGGCAAGTTGACTTTCCTTTTGTTATTCAATTTTGTTTGTCAAGGCCTGTATTTTGATTGAATATCTGTTTATTTATTTATTTTACTTAATAAATTTATTTTTGTTTGTGCATAACGAGCTTTTCTCGCTGCCAGAGACTTGTAACTATTTACTAATTATTACATAGTATTTTTAATAAGTTAAATAGAGAAAAAGTTAGTACTGAATAATGAAGAATATCCCCCCTGTACCAACAATGCCAAAGTGATTAGTTGATTCAAATGGGAAGGTGAAACTCCTAGAGTTCGATTAGGCAGATGATTTGAGTGTCCTAGATGAAAAAGTTAAAAAATCTATAAGCTTCTGGGTGGTCTCGAGTGTTCAGGATGTGAGAATAGGTTTGGAAATTGATCTTAAAAAGACTAAGTCGCTTAGACAATGAATAAATGTGATTGAAGAAGTGATGGTAGGTAACGAGAAAATCGATACAGCATATGGATTCACTTACTTGGATAACATCATTAGTAAATGTGCAGTGAAGATTTTAAAATCAGAATAGCCGAAGCGCAGGTTTTCTTTGGAGTTGAAGAAAGGTTTGGGAGAGCAGGAAGATATATCTTCGAACTAAGATTAGAATGTTGGCAACCAAGGTAATGACAGTGGTTAAGTGTGGCGCTGAAACAAGAACTTTCAAAACGTTTAGGAGGATATGCTGTATGTTTTCTAAAGGAATTGTTCTTATAATTTATGTATATATATATATATATATATATATATATATATATATATATATATATATATATATATATATATATATATATATATATATATATATATATATATATATATATATATATATATATATATATATATATATATATATATATATATATATATATATATATATATACTGGGGGCCTAATTACCTCTACAGTATCCATAGGGAATCAACACATTGAAAATAACATATGTTTGTTGGTTATGTTTGTTTGCTGGTTTTGGATATGGCTGCTGGTTTTGGTTGTTGGTTATGTTTGTTGGTTATGATTGGTGGTTGTTGGTTATGATTGTTGGTTATGTTTGTTGGTTATGAATATTGGTTTTTGGTTATGTTTGTTGGTTGTTGGTTATGAGTGCTGGTTGTTGAGTATTGCTGGTTGTTGGTTATGTTTGCTGTTTGTTGGTTATGGTTTTGGACATGTTTGTTGGTTGTTGCTTATGATTCTTGATCATGGTTATTGTTGTTGGTTTTGGATCATGGTTTTGGATATGATTGTTGGTTTGGATATTTGTGATAATAAATGGAGTTACTAGCCAATGCCACCCCTGTTTCTATTTCCCCATGATTCTTTTCTATTACAAACCTCAGAAAGCCATTATGGAACATGCCCATTATTTTCCCTTAGCAGCCGCCATTTCTTAGCACATTAGATAAGTGGAGCTACCAACCCCTCAAGGTGTTACACCTGTTCTACGCGGTCTCCGGTTCTATTAAAGGGAACACAGTTGGCAAGACTCCAATGACACTCCCCTCTGGACTTCAATGACGTCACAGCACATTCCGTTTCAAACGGTCAAGTGTAATATGCTTGACGCAATTTTATATAACCCTGCGACAGGAACCCATGGGGAAAGCCCCACTTATGACGTAACGACAGAACACACATTATGTGAGGACAGTGCAAGCATATCTGTCACGTAATACCTCTTTGACATTTTCATTTTTTGCCCGAAATCCTCAAAGTATTATTTCTTTCTTTAACTTAATGGTAGTACACACTTTATGTAAGGTCAGCACATCTTACGAAATGTAGGCATACATCACTGTTAGATAATACCCTTTTTGGCGTATTGATTTTCGCTCGAAACGTTCAACGCTTTTTTAATAGCGATATTAATAGACGATATTAATAGCTATATAGACTAAAGGGTGCTTAAATTGATCGTTCTAAACAATGTATTTTGAAAACACAGGGCTTCTAAATAAAAGTTTTTTTTACTAAAAACCAACTTACATCAATATTAAAAACATAGAAAAAAGCACTTAAAAAACACGAAAAAAATAGAACGTGAAAAGAGGCTTATCGTAGTATATGCAAAAAAAAAATCTATTATAAAAAAAACACATCCTAGCACGCAATACCAGGGAGATATCTCTGATATTAGATGCAAATTTATACCCTATAAAGAACTTTTGAGGAAAATACCTCGTTTTCTTTGAGCTAAACTTATGAATTTTTCACAATATCTTGACAATATACGCCTACCCCCTGCCCCCCTAACAATTATTTTAAGAGGACAAGTTGATATTAGTGGTACATTTAAAATATTAACAGGCATTTTTGAAGAACTTTTAACGAAATGCATCGTTTATTAGACAGGAATGTTAGATTTCACTCCCCCTCTACCGAAAAATTCAATTAACGTTTTCCGCCTTATCTTTAAGCTCTAGAGTGTACTAGTCCAAGGCAATGCATGCAACAGTGCCACACTATTACTGTTTGTGGCATTCCTTCGACATCGCCGCATCTCCCCCAAATATAGAATATAAGTTTTAGTCTTATTTCACCTCCGATTATGCCTTATCGCTATGAAATATTGAAGCCAAGAAAGGCAGTATTTTCCAAAAAAAAATCATCAGGTGCTTATCTTCAAGACAGAGTTAACCGTAGAACTCCGGACCAAACCATAGAAATCAAGACCTTATTATCGAAATCATGATCAAATTGTAGAAATCATGGTTATCCTCTAAACCATCATTACCAAAACAATGACACCCTGACAAATTCATAAAAATCAAGAGCAAACTGTAGAAATCAGCAGTAACCGTAGAAATCAAGACCACCGTAGAAATCATGGGCAATGTGTAGAAATCTTGGCCAACCTCTAAAATCATTATCATAACAAAGAAAGCATGAGAAATTCCTAAGAAAATCAAGAGCAAAATCAGGTAACATACACTGAAGAAATTTAGCTCTAAATTAGCTCTAAGATCAGTTCGTCCTCTGGAAATGATTGCTAGGAAAGGCGAGAGGGGACGGGGGGGGGGCTGCCGGAAAAATTCAACTTCAGAGTCTTGTTTTAAAGGTTCTTTTAACTAGTTTTGTAATTCATAGTCAATTTCAACTCTAATTCCTGGGGCTTCCAATATGCTGAGTCCAACTCCTAAAATATGGTAAATAATTGTTTAAAAAATCCTTGAGTGCTAGCATATCCTTAGTCAAAATTGTACTCAAATGTGTGATAACAGTGTCGTAGTGCCATTCCACTCTGGCTCATAATTATAATTTTTTAACGGTTTGGGTACCTACTCTTCTCGCAAGATGACCCACTTATCTTCCAACCTTTTTCATGAGGTGGCATTCCGTTAGATGAGCACCATTATTACGCTGCTCCCACGTGTGTGCCGTGCTCGGAGATTCCATGGGCTCCTGGAGTCTAGCTTGTGACAAGTGATGGCGTCATCCATATTAGACCTGGTCACGGAAATCCTGGGAATCTTCCAGAAAAACAATGTGCCAAAATGGGAAGGAATCATGCCAATACTTAAGAAATAATAGAACATCTGGAATCCCAGGAAGCCTGCCAGGGGTGGGAGGGAACAATAATTTCTAGAAATAGAATTTTCCTGGCGGTGGGATGGTGCCATGTGGATGACGGAGGGGGGTTGGTGTGAAATGTTTTTGAGGCTATTATGATAGGTTTGGAATTGCAAAAAATTGAATAAGAGGATTGAAGTATAATTTTTAAAAGGAAATGACTGAAAATATGTCTTGGGGGAGATGGGGCGATGTCAGAGGGATGTCACAGAGCAGTAATAGTGTGCCAATTTTGCATGAATTGCTTGGAGTATCACTCTCTAGCAGCGAAATGGCGACTTCTCGGTGTTCAAAAATATACTGTTTAATGAGATTCAAAGGCTTTTTTTCGGAGCGAAATGGTTGAAAATGTCCTAGGGGGCGGAAGGATGGTGCCACATGGATGGCAGAGGGGTAAGATGGCGTGTAAAGTTGTGATGGTGTGAAATATTTTGGAGGCCATTATGATAGGCTTGGGATTGCAAAAACTTAAATCAGAGGTCTGAAGCATAATTTTTAACAAGAAGTGACTGATAGATATCTTGGGTCGATGGGGTGATGTCAAAGCGAATGCCATAGAGCAGGAATAGTGTGGCATTGTTGCATGCGTTGCCTTGGACTAGTACACTCTAGTACACTCTATCACTCTCTAGCAAAGAAATGGGTGACTTCTCGGTGTTCAAGTAAAAAACACTGTTTAACTTAGATTCACTAGCTTATTTTTGGAGCGAAAAGGTTGAAGATGTCTTAGGGGACGGTAAGATGGTGACATTTGGATGACGGAGGAGGACTGGTGGGTAATGCTATGGTGGTGTGGAGTGTTTTGCCAGAGGGGTGCCACAGAGAAGTAACAGTGTGGCATTATTGCTAGCGTTGACTTGGACTAGTACACTCAAGAGCTTAAAGATAAAGCGGGAGGCGTTAATTGAGTTTTTCGGTTAAGGGGGACAGACATATAATGTTCCTGTCGAAGAAACGATGCAGTCGTTAAGAGTCCTTGAAAAATACCTCTTAATATGGTTTAAATGTACCACTAATATCAGCTCGCCCTCTCGAAATGATTTTGGGGGCGGGGGCCAACCGTATATTGTTAGGATATTGTGAAAAATTCATAAGTTTAACTCAAAGAAAACGGGGTATTTTCCTCAAAAGTTCTTTATAGGGTATAAATTTGCATCTAATATCAGCGATATCCCCCTGGTATTGCGTGCTAGGATGTTTTTTTCTATAATACATGGTTCTTTTGCATATATTACAATAAGCCTCTTTGCCCGTTTTATCTTTTTGTCGTGTTTTTTCTATGTTTTTAATATTGATGTAAGTTGGGTTTTACTAATAAAACTTTTATTTACAAGCTCTGTGTTTTTATGTATAGTTTAGGACTATCAATGCCATTATACAATTTAAGCACTTTAGTCAGTATTGCTATTAATATCTTGAGAGCAATTGTCTCCAAGATCGTGTCAAATTTGGGCAGTAGCACGCCGTTCTAGCGTGTGCTAAAAATGAAGAATCTCAGGTGTCGCGCGATAGGTTAATTTTAAAATATAATGATTAGGACAAAATGTTCGGAATGGCTTGTTAGTCCTCTCTGTTAGGCTACAAATCTATTGGAAGAAAATTGACCGTTCGAGTTCTAGCGGGGTCAAGAATTAAAAAAAAAAGAAAGAACTAAAGAAAGAAAAAAAAAGCGTTGAACGTTTCGAGCGAAAAATAATATGCCAAAAAGGGTATTATCAAACAGCGATGTACGCCGATATTGCGTAAGATGCAATGGCCTTTCATAAAGTGAGTGCCGCCATTAAGTTAAAGAAATAAAGAATGCTTTGTGCGTTTCCGGCGAAAAATGAAAATGTCGAAGAGGTATTACATGACAGTGACTGTAACTGTCATCACATAATGTGTCTGCTTTCGTTAGGTTATAAGCGGGGATGACCCGATGGGTTTTCGTTGCAGGGTTACATAAAATTGCGTCAAGCATACACCTGACCGTTTGAAACGGGGTGTGTTTCGACGTCATAGGAGTATAGAGGGGTGTGTCATGGGAGTCTTGCCAACTGTGTTTCCTTTAATAGAACTGGCGACCACGTTGCACAGGTGTGACGGCTTGAGGGGCTTGTAGCCCCACTTATCTAATGTGCTAAAAAAATGGCGGCTGCTAAGGGGAAATATTGGACATGTTCCACAATGACCGTCTGAGGTTTTTAATAGAAAATATCATGTGGAATTAGAAACAGTATTGGCATTGGCTAGTAACTCCGTTTAGCATCAAAAATATCCAAACCAACAATCATATCCAACAACAAAAACCATATCCATAACCAAAAACCATGATCAAGAATCATAAGCAACAACCATATCCGTACCAACGAATATAACAAAGACCAAAACCAACAGCCATATCCATTACCAACAAACATAACCAACAAACATAACCAACAACTAACAAACATAACCAACAACCAACGAACATATCCAAAACCATAACCAACAAACATGACCAACTAACATAACCATCAACCAATAATCATAACCAACAACCCACAAACATAACCAACAAACATATCTAAAACCAAAACCTACAAACATAACCAACAACCAACCAATATAAACAAAAACCAGCAAAAAATTCAAAACTATAACCAACAAACAACATATATAACCAACAACCAGCAATCAAAACCAACAACCAGCAATCATAACCAACAACCAACCACAAATTACGGCGATTGGAAGTGTGCCAAGAAAATTTGAACATGTGTCAAAGAGACCCCCAATTCTTGAATAACGTAATCAGAGGTGAGGAGTGCTGGGTCTTTGAGTATGATCCCGAGACAAAGAGGCAATGTTCTGAGTGGCTGTGGCGCACGTCGACGTCTCCTCGCCCAAAAAAAAAGGCAAGAATGAGCAAAACCAAAGTGAAAATGATGCTCATTGTCTTTTTTGACGTCTAAGGCATCGTCCACTATGAATTTGTTCCTCTTGGACAAACCGTCAACGCCAAGTTTTATTAGGAAGTGCTCAAGTCCGACAAGACATCGCGGCCGACTGGAAGTTGCACCATAACAACGCCCTGGCTCACACCACCTTTATCGTGAACCTTACCAAGGATGGTACCTTACCGTACCTTACCAAGGATGGCGTCCCAACCCCTCCGCAGCCGCCCTAAAGCCAAGATGTGGCCCCCGGGCTATTTTTTTGTTTCCAGAGGGGATCCAAGCAACATGCACCGTGGCTCTCAAGGCTGTTCAGAAGAATGCATACCATGACGCCTTCAATGCTTGGATATCGCGCTGGCAGCGCTGCATTGACGCAAAAAGAGCCTATTTTGAAAGTTTTCAAAGAATTTTAATGACTGACTCAATAGATTTTTTAAATCGACTCAGCTTTATTACTTTCTGGACAAACCCTTTTCGCGTAAAAAAACGATCTAGATAGGTCAAAAGTCTGAGAAAAATAATTAAGAGTCTGAATTTTGGTGTTTGCAAATGATGTCATGTACTATGTTAGTACATCATATAAGCATATCTTATCATATATGGCATCATATAAGTATTTTGTTATATGATGTCATACATAGCATAAATAAGATTGTCGAATTTCCAACGCAACATTTATTAATATAAAATTATGTCTGTTGGAAGGCCCAAAAAACCAAAAATTGCAGTTGCAGTTACTATAAACGTTGATTATTTAGAATCAACATCTGGACTATCAAACGTAATAAGATGTAAAACTCGACAACCTGGACCATCAATTGTGACAACACCGATACGGACAGCTAAAGCAAAGGCCATTGCTAAATTGTCTGAAGTAATCAAAATCCAAAAACGTTTCAAAAATGACCATAAAGAGCAAAGACACTGGCGGTTCAAAGATATAGGAAAACAACAATATGAGCGTGTTAAAAATGATATCGAAGGGCAAAGACACACGCGGTTAAAGAACAAACAACACCGTACAAGTGACGGAGTCAGAAATGAAAATGAAGAGTAGCGAGTCAATGAAAATCAACCTGGACAGCGAGAATCAAAACGTGTAAAAATTGAAAATGATAGCGATGATGATTGGGTTTGGGATTTTGAAATTGATAAGGTCATCAATGCATACCAGACCTTTGTTAAAAAATAAAAAAGGTTCGGAGATACGTATTTCATAATGACGAAAGATAAGCCGAGATGTAACGACGTAAATAAATTGAAAATGATAGCGATGATGATTGGGTTTTGGATTTTGACATGAATAAGGTCATCAATACCTGCCATACCTTTGAAAATCAAAAATATAGACTGGATAAGCCGTTAAAAGAAAACAAAGTTTTTGTCCCACAACCTGAACAATTAAAATAACAAAGGTTCGGCGATATGTCTCTCATAATGACAAAAGACAAGCCAAGGCAAAATAAGAAGTTTTTGTCCCACCACCGGAACAATTAAAAGAAACAAAGATGGTCGTCAATGCCTTTCATACCTTATAAAATTAAAAACCTGGACTAGGTCAATCGTTGAAAGAAAACGAAGATTTTGTCCCACCACCTGAACAATTAAAGGAAACAAAGGTTTGGCGATACATGTTTCATATAGACAAAAGACAAGCCGAGGCAAAAGTTAAAGGTCCCAGAAAAAAAAAGCAACTAATTTTACAAAGGCACCACTTCTAATTTAAGGTCCATTTGGACGTCATGACATCAAGAAAAGGCCCAAATTGTATGCGTTTAGAAGACAAGCGAAAGCAAAAATCTATATATAGAAGCCTGCCGCGTGCCCCATTCCTTTGTTAAAAAAACATAAACAAAGGTTCGGCGATATGTATTCATAATGACGAAAGATAAGCCGATGTTTAAGGAACTAAACAAATTGAAAATGATAGCGATAATGATCGGGTTTTGGATTTTGACATGTTTAAGGTCATCAATACCTACCATACTTCTGAAAATTAAAAATATGGACTGGTAAATCGTTGGAAGAAAAAGAAGTTTTTGACCCACCACCTGAACAATTAGAGGAAATAAAGGTTCGGCGATATGTCTTTCAAAATGACAAAAGATAAGCCATGGCAAAAGAACGAGTTTTTGTCCCACCACCTGAATAATTAAAAGAAACCAAGGTGGTCGTCAATGCCTTTCATACCTTTTAAAATAAAAAACCTGGACTAGATAAACCGCTGGAAGAAAAAGAAGTTTTTTTCCCAACACTAGTATTTTCTGAAATGTTGGTTAAAAATTCATGTTTTTAAAGCCATGAAATTGACATGATTTTGCGCTATAAAAGCCTCAGGTATCTTTGTGGCACAATGAATTGTTAGTAATATTATCAGTTATCAATCTCGGTGTAGTTTGACTGGATATTGGATGGCTGTCTTAACACTTCTTGTATTTTGTAATAACTTCAGGAAAACCTGTTTGTTTGTCACTTTTGCAGAATTAATTCAAAAAATTTTACGATTTTGAGAAGGGTTCTTAACCCTCCGATTTTCCTTCAAACTATGTTCTTTATAGCGTCAGTAAATTTTTTATGTTATCAATAGTTCATTCATAAAATTTATTTTAACACCAAGAGATAAAAAAAAGTCCCTAGCTACAACTACTACTACTACTAACAACTCACTGCAGCACCAGGCTGGATTATCTCCTGCTTTGCCCCTGTTTAGGAGCAAAAGATCCTAAGCTAGAATTTTACCGCAAACGGTTTTAGGCAATTATCTACAAAGACTGAAAATATTACATACGATTTCTGATGTGGAAGTGGCGACCTGTGTGCTATAGCTTACGTATAATTTTCAAAAAATTTCAAATATAAACTTTTTCTGGCGTCATTCATGATTAATTCATAAATCACGTAACTCCAAAATTACGTTTGTGATCTTGTATTTTGACTGTATGTTTATTATTTGTTTTGTATGCATAATAATATATATTTTTTTGTTTTCTAGAACGGCCAAATGACACTGAAGCCAGTGATTTAGTGAGTTGCCCTAGGTGGACATCAAAAATATCAAAGTCGGCACAGCCTGAGCTAGATTTCATAGGTAATTTAATGATCAATTTTTTCATAGAACTTGCGAGTATAGGTCATACCATATGTAAAAATCGAGTACTATATGTAAGACATTACTAAATTATATGCAAAGGGGGAAGAATTTTCCGGGGGGAGAAATACCGACTCCCATTTTATATTACCTTAAATTGGGTCACGAGAAATCCTCACTCATAAGCTTTTGGATATTCTGTTTAATTAGAAATGGTTAGGTTAGACTACCTTTAGTTAGGTGCTTTTCTTTAAAAAAAAGTGTTAAATTAAAAAAAATGGATACTTAAACATATAAAGTACACATTTCGATCATAAAAGTTGTCTATTTTAAACAGGGAGCCTAGTGCTAGACACGTACACTGGATGGAAAAACATCACTGAAATCTTGCAGCTTTAACTGACCTCGTTTTTTCACCAAGGTAGGGCTCTATTTTGCCTTGGGTCAGAAATTAGGTCAATTTTGCAAGAATGATATCTACAGGTTAGATTTAGTTCGTTTTTGAACGGAGTCAAGCCAGTGTTGATTGTTTCAATTGTTCTTAGCTCATTTTAAAACAAATAACTGAAATTGGTAGCTCCGCCCTGATCTCGTTTTTCATCATGGCCGGGTGTAGCTTATTTTCACCCAGGTCGGAACTAGCTTGTCTAACCACCGGGTTAGTTATCTTTCTTTCCATAGTATCTACAACAAAATGTTAAGTAAAAGTAAACGCGAATATGTTATAATTGACTTTTTTTTTCTGTGACTTGAATACTTTAGTTGTACAAATGGTTCATATCTGGAACTCCGTCAATTAGCACACAGACATTTATCGTGAATTAACTATATAGACATTTATCAATACTTTGTGCAATCATTTTTCATTGGGTACCAAACTCTTTTTTATTGCTATCTTTACCTAATAAAATTATTTAGAAAATTAGAGATAGATCTGTTACAGGTTCAATTTTATATGAATTGGATATGGTCCACAAGATTGAGATTTCCCTTCCTGCTGGTTGTTGTTTTTTTTTTTTTTTTTTTTTTTTTTTTTTTGCAAAAGTAATCGAGACAAGTTAAGTTTAATGGATAGTTTTAGAACGATGAATCTATTAAAATTTTCAAACGTTAGAAACGGTTGTTTTTTGAAAGTCTATGGGTTAACACTGAAATTCATCATAAAATTCACTTCACCAAAAATATTTTCCTTAGAAGGTAATTTCTTTGTCAGAGCTATTTGCAGTAAAAAAAGTTAGAAAAAATTACTTAAAAAATTATGTAATGTAGTCAAAGTTTCATTTTTATGAGACTAACACTTTCTGCCAAATCCATTTACTTCCTGTTCATTCAATTATTTCTTTATTCTTTTTTTTCTAAATATTGAAAGACCACTTTAATGGATCACTCACTTTCATTATGGTAAAAATTTATAACTGGCTCTATTTACATCTCTTTTCGGTAACACTATGATCTTTATCGTCATTGTTGCTTTGTACAATGACTTTTTTCTTCAATAATAAATTCGTAGTTTTCATAGCTCTTATTATAAAACAATTTAAAACAGAGCTAGTTCCTAAAGTTCCGTAATTTTCATACTATTTGCCCTGCTTTTAAGGGTTTATCGAACTTCAGCAAAAAATAAAATGAAATAGCTTCATTCTTGATGAATATCTCTATTTTTTCGACGTGTGAATGAAAATTTTTATTTTTATTCAAGTTTGTATGAAATTTGAATGAACTTTTATTCAAGTACACATTTTATCAACTTTTTGTACTTTATCGATTTACCATTAAATTCAGTAGAAATTGCAAAACAATTGACTTTGCTAGAAATCTTCTTGTATGGGACTGTGAACCCATTAGAGTGTGTTGCTTCAGCACGGTTTTCCCCATTATTTGCTACAACTTTCAAATGATTTGTCTGTTTCTAAGATTTTTTCTTAATTTAAGATAAAATAACTTCTTCTTAGACTAACATTTTAATTATTCGCATTTACGTTAAAAAAAACTATTTTATCCTTTTTATTGAAACTTTTCTTTTTTGGTTCATATTTTAAGCTTTTTCATAATTTATAGATCTATGACAGTTAAACCCTTAAAAAAAATTGTAAACTTGATAGATTTGTTAAATTCTGCCTGTGTAAGTCCGGAAAACTATCGGAGATATTTTTTCGACATAATTTGCCCCATATTATGCTATGATTTTGATGCAATTGAACGTATTATTAAGGGTATATCAAATATAAGCCTAAAAAATGAAATTTGAAAGCTAAACAAATTAAATTTACGGTAAATAATTTACGCTAAAGTTTGACTCTGTCTCACAACTTTATTTCTTAAAACAATAAAAAAGTTTAGCGTAAAGTTCGAGGCGTTGAGGAGGGGACCGCCCCTTTCATACACGGAATAATCTCTATTTGTTTTAAGTTTTAATGTTAATCCTTACTTTCACTTAAAAATACTTTTTTTTATTCAATAGTAAAAATGAGCTAATGGCTCGTTAGTCTAGTCTAGAAGACTAGTTTAATTCAAGAAATGTAACTTAGTTTTGAAATCTAAAATATTAATGAGAACAAAAGGTTTTATAATTTAGATAGTCTACCTTTATAGTTTATAAATGTGAAAGAAAGTTTTGAAAAGTTTTCAATCTCAAGCGCAACTTTAAAAAATATTTCATCATTTCACTATTTATTACAAAGGCACAAGCCAGCAGGGTGATGGAAGGACTGTTCAGTCATAAAGCATAAGTATTGTGAACCTTTAGTGCGATAATTTAAGGCTTGTTTTATTAACACAGCATCATTCCAATTCATTGCTCACTTTTTTTTTATTTAGGATTAATTAAAAAAATTCCACAAAATGAGTTTTTCAAAAAAAAGTAAAGAACTTCATTAAACCAAAAATGAACAAAAATAGAATCAAATAATCTACCAAGCATACAACTACAACAAACCAGTATCAATAAATAAATGAAACCCAGAACAAACAGAAATTAAAATAAATAACAGAGTCAAACTCAAAACGAGCAGAAATTAATATGAATAGGGTTCTAAGCCCCATGCTTTCTAAAAGCCAGAATATGATTTGTACTTTACTGAAAAAAATTTAAATGAATTCACTGAAAAAAAATGTGCATTGTCAGTTTATTATACATATGCCGATGTTTATTCCTTAAAACCTTAATTAATTTTTGATTTCTTAAAGTTATAAAAGTGAAAATATTTAAAAGAATTTTTTCAGCAAAGTACAAATTATATTCTGGCTTTTAGAAAGCATGGGGTTTAGAACCCTACTCATATTAATTTCTGCTGGTTTTGAGTTTGACTCTGTTATTTATTTTAATTTCTGTTTGTTTTGGGTGGAAGGAAACAGTGGGGGGAGTGTCCTGCTCAAAGATATAATTTCCAGAACTTTCAATTGCGTCGAACAAAATTGCTATCTCAAAATTTTGATTGGATATGTTTGGGGAAATGGTGGGTGTGGAAGGTACTTTCGACTATTAAAAAGGGCACTAGCCATTTCAATTTCCAATCGAATGAGCCATTTTGAAGTTTCTACGACAACTCTATCTATAAAAACCTTATATGCCCCCAGGGCATAAATTACAACCTTTACCCTTGGGGGTCTGGGAGGTTTATCATCCTTAAACACATAATTTCCAGAACTTTCAACTACGTTGAACAAAATGGCTATCTCTAAACTTTTATTTAATGTTTTTGAGGAAATGGTGGACGTGAGAGGGGGGTTAATTCCTCTCCACTCACTTTTGATTATTAAAAAGGGCAATTTCAATTTCCAATCAAATCAGCCCTTTTTGAAATTTCTACAATAACTTTCTGTAGAAATCTTATATGCCCCCAGGGCATAATTTACAACCGTTGCACTGAGGGCTTTGAGGGGGTTATCATACTAAAAGACCTAATTTCCAGAACTTTCAACTACGTTGAAGAAAATGGATATATCAAAATTTTGATTGAATGTGTTTGGGAAAACGGTAGGCGTGAGAGGGGTGTTAGACGGTCTCCAATCATTTTCAATTATTAAAAAAGGCACTAGCCCTTTCAATTTCAAATTGAAGGAGCCCTTTTGAAGTTTTTACGACAACGCTTTCAATAAAAACCTTATATGCCCCAAGGGCATAACTTACAACCTTTTTGAATTTCCATTCGAATGGGCCCTTTTCAAGTTTCTACGACAAGGATTTCAATAAAAACCTTATATGCCCCCAGGGCATAAATTATAAACCTTGCCCTGAAGACTGTGGGGGGAGTGTTCTGCTCAAAGGTATAATTTCCTGAACTTTGAACTGCGTGGAACAAAATGGCTATCTTAAAATTTTTATTGGATGTGTTTGGGGAAATGGTCGACGTGGAAGGGCTGTTAGTTGCCTTCTAATCACTTCTGACTATTAAAAAGGGCACTAGCCATTTCAATTTCCAACCGAATGAGCTCTTTTTAAAGTTTCTACGACAACGCGTTCTATAAAAACCTTATATACCTCCAGGGCGTAACTTATAACCCTTGCCCTGAGGGCTGTGGGGGCGGGTGGGGGGGGGCATCCTCCAAGACCTAATTTCCAGAACTTATAACTACGTTGAATATCATGGCTATCTCAAAATTTTGACTGGATGTGTTATGGGTAAAGGTGGGCGTGAGAGGGGGGGTTAGTTGCCCTCCAAATACTTTTGACTATTGAAAAGGGTACTAGCCCTTTGAATATCCAATCGAATGAGCCTTTTTTGGAGTTTCTACAACAACGCCTTCTATGAAAACCTTATTTTCCCCCAGGGCATAACTTACAACCCTTGCCCTGAGGGCTTTGAAGGAGTGTCCTCCTCAAAAACATAACTTCAATGTGGAAATCAACTACGCTGAACAAACAACAAATTGGCTATCTCGAAATTTTGATTGGATGTGTTTCGGAAAATGGTGGGCGTGGAAGAGGTGTTAGTCGCCTTCCAGTCCCTTTCGACTGTTAAAAAGAACACAAGCCGCTCCAATTTTCAATTGAATGATTCCTTTTCGAAGTTCCTACGACAATTTCTTCGATATGAAGTGCCCAGCTCTAAAGGAAAAAAAAATAATAAATAATACATTGTGCCAACATCGTTCTTATATGCCCCCGGAGCATAACTTAAAACCCTTGCCCTGAGGGTTGTGGGGGAGTGTCCTCCTCAAAAACATATTTTATATCTGGAAATCAACCACGGTGAACAAAATGGCTCTCTCAAAATTTTGATTGGATGTGTTTGGAGGAATGATGGACGTGGGGAGGGGCTAATTGCCCTCCAATCACTTTCAACTATTAAAAAGGGCACTAGCCTCTCCAATTTCCAATCGAAGGAGCCCTTTTCAAAGGTTCTACGACGACTCCTTCGATACGAAGTGGTATGAAGAAAAAAAATAAATAAATAATATATTGTGCCAACATCGTTCTTTACTCCAAATTTACAGGGATTTCCCCGAAAATGTCGCAAAAACGGAGCTGCAAAATACTTGGGCCAAGAAGCGTTAAAGCTTTAAATCCGGGCATGGATATAAGGGCTGCTAACCATTATTTAAAGCCAAAATATTTGAAGGAAAGGATTAAAGCCATCCCTTACGTGTTCTGTTGCTTCAAGTTGGTCCGAAGATGCTTTCGAAAAATATTCATGGAACTGAAAGATTGGCTATCATAATGCAAAAATTTTCATTATATGATTAATAATTAGTTTAATATATTAATTGTATACAGGAATTTTATTCTTGCATTTCTTACCATAGATGAGATGAGATGAGATGACTTTATTTTCAACTAATAATTACATCATACTTAACTGGCACTTCCACATTTTTTTGAATAACATTATCAACAAACGTAGAAATGGTAAGAACGTATGCCGTTTTATTAAGCCACTCTTGTGGCTTGAGCAGCGTCACACAATCTTTTATCATAAACCAAACTCATTCACTCTTCCTACTCTTTTCATACCAATCAATACGATTTAACTCTCCCGAATAATAATAATAAAAAAAAAATATTTAATTCCCACCTAACAAAAACTTTTTTAATCTAATTTTAAACTGAAACTGGTTTTCTGACTCCCTAATACTCTCCTGGAAACCATTCCAAAAGTTAACTGCATAATTTCCAATTGCAAAACTAGATCGACTCGTACTCCTTACTTCTGAGACTAAGCTTCCGCGACCTCTAGTCATATGATGATGATAATCAGAATTAAACTTAAAAAAATCTCTAAAATATTCTGGAGATAATCTTGGTAATCTTGGTAATCTTGGGTCGTGGAGATAAGCACTTGGTAAGTAAACACTCCCGCCTGATGGTCCCTGATCTGATGAACATTTAAAATTCGAAAACTGATAAGACATTCACGCTTATGCTCATACTGAATAAACTCACCTAATACTCGAAGCGCCTTATTCTGAAGAACCTGCAGTCTTTTAATATTTTAATAAAAATTAGATGCATAAATACAGCAACAATAAACAATAAAAGGATGAAAAAGAGTATGATATATATTTCTTAAAACAGTTAAGGGTACCACGTGTTTCAAACGCCGCATCACTCCAAGACCTCGTGCAAGTTTAGAAGAAATCATATTTATGTGTTTCTTCCAGTTCAAATTATTATCAACATAAAATCCTAAATATTTATTTTCAAAAACCTGTGAAAGCGACACATTTTCAAATACTATAGAAGCACTATTTAAAATTTTTCCTACCCTACTAAAAATTATATAATTTGTCTTAGAAGTATTAACAGCAAGGTAACTCAAAGAGGTAAACACCAAAAGGTTTTCCAGTGTTCGGTTTGCTTTATCCACTAGTTCTTCCAGTGACCGTGCAGAAATCGTCAAAACAGTATCATCTGCAAATGCTGTAACAGTTGCTTCAGGCATGTAGAACCTCAGAGTATCGACGTATACGAGAAAGAGTAACGGACCCAGGACTGAGCCCTGTGGAACTCCACATTTTACAGGATAGACCACTAACGATGTCACCTAGCATTACTTTAGTTGACCTTCCATAAAAATATGATTTAAACCAATTCAAGCTAACTTCTTTTATCCCCAGACTAGATAGGCGACACAGCAACAACTCAAAATCCACAGTGTCGAAGGCTTTTTTGAAGTCGACAAAGATCGTTAAAGGAATAAAACCTGTTTCTAGAGCTCCATTGACTATATCCCGAAGAGGGTGAACAGCATTGCTAGTAGAATGTTTACTGCGGAATCCAAATTGGCTGTCACACAATATTCCTAGTTTATCCAAATATTCATAAAATCTCCTGTGAATTATCTTTTAATAGATTTCAGAAAAAATAGGTAATAACGAAATCGGTAGCCAATTCGATAGTTCTTGTTTGTTGCCCCCTTTATACAATGGTATTACCTTTGCCAGTTTAAGACCACTAGCGAATTCACCGGTCTGGCGTGATAGATTTATTAAATCAATTAGACAAGGTAGTATATAAACTAGGATAGCATTTACAGCTCTAAGATTAAGTCCATCTATTCCGGCCGAGTTGGACTTTAGTCCTTTCACTGTGCTCTCGATCTCCTTTGCTTTGCACTTCTCGAACGAGAAAATACACCCTTCGCCTCGATTATCAATAAAGGACTTCTCCAGATGTCTTCTAGACTTTTTAGCTACTTCTTCCTTAATACTTGCGCCTATGTTCGTGAAATATTTTCCTAATTCATCTGCCATTTCCTGTTTATCAGTGATTTCACTTCCGTTCACCAACAGACTCTTTACTCCATCATTATCATTAGTCAATAGCCAAGGCTATGCAAAATGGTGTTAAACTTGGATATGAATATTTATCTGTGAAAGAATATCTGTCGGCACCTCGGTGCTGTCTAAAATGCCGTTCGCCAGACCATAAAGTAGCTGATTGTGCATGTTTGGTTGAGAAGTGTGCACGCTGTGCGGGCCCTCATATTTCCACCAAGGATTCTCCCTGCCAGCTTGATGCAAGGTGTGCCAATTGTGGGGAAAATCATGCCTCCTTTAGTCTTAGATACAAAGTGCTGAGAGATATCATTGCCAAGAAGAAATGATTGTACCTGTTTCGATTGTTTCGCTTAATATAAACGGTACTCGTTTAAAGGAGCATATGATTGTTGAATTGTGTGACCAGTTTGACATAGTCTGCCTTCAAGAACACCTCCTGACTTCTGCTAGTATTAACCTATTAAAAAGAAGTCGTAATCATTCTGTTTTTACAACTAATGCTGAGGTCACTTTTGGTAGACCTTCTGGAGGCCTCGCGTGCATTGTTAAGAATAACCTGAGTTTGCTCTCTCCAGTGTGTTTTCAAAGTGATAAATTCATCCTTGCGGTTTGGTTTGGTAATACTGTGATGATAAATGTGTATCCTCCGTGTAACAAAAAAAACTATTACCGCTTTAAACGCGTATATGAAAGCCTTGGCAAATCTTAAGGCTATTCTTGCGTCTGTTGTATCGACTGGTTATGATTTCATAGTGGTTGGTGACTTCAACAAAGATATTACAAGTCAGTCAGTTAGATCCGATATAGTCCTTGATGCTTTTTCTGCTTATAAAATAGTCGAGAAAAGTGTTGATTATTCATATATTCACCAATCTGGAAGTTTGTCTAATATTGACCATGTAGTTTCCTCACCCAATATTAATGTATCGACTGTTCTTGTTCATGAAGACTATCGTGATATTGACCACCTCCCTATTTCGTTCTCTGCTTCACTAGTCGCTTCCCGTTCTACTAGACCATTTACACAAAGTTCTTATCATCTATAGCACAATGTCGTCTTATCATCTAAAAGTAGTTTGCCCAACTTTGATAGATCACCTTCAGCTACTGTTTCAGATGTGTTTATCTACTTCTATGGTTCCCGACAGTTTTCTCTGTGGCACAGTCACCTCGGTTTTGAAGCGTGGAAAAACTTCCTCAGAGTGTAGTTCTTATCGACCAGTTACTGTTTCGTGCACTCTTAGCAAAATTTTTGAATATATTCTTCTCCCTTTCATTTCAGAAAATCTTAATTTTGGTGAATATCAATTTGGCTTTCAAAAAAGGCTGGGATGTCAGCACGCCCATCGTGCTCTAGCTTCCCTCTTGTTGCATTCTGTAAATGATAAATCTCCTCTTCATATCTGTGCTCTTGATCTTTCGAAAGCTTTCGATAGTATAGTCCACTTACATGCACTCTATTCCCTTTTTTCCAACAATATTAACCTTTCTATTGTTGTTTCGTCACGGTACTGGTATTCAAACTCTTTTATTCGGGTAAAATTTAATGGAGCAGTTTCTGATTCCAAGGTGTTTCTTCGATGTGGGGTCCGTCAAGGTGGTGTGCTTTCTCCAACTATTTTTAAGTTATGTATAGCTCTTATCCTTTCATCCTTGCCTTCGACTTTCATTTCTGATGGAATTGATGTCTCGTATCTTGCTTATGTGGACGATGTTCTCCTTGTCAGTCCTTCTAGGGCTGGGCTCTCACATTCTGTCAGCTGGATCTCAGACCAGTTCAGGTGGATTGGGCTTATGTTGAACGTTGATAAGTGCAAATATAGTTCATTTAATTCGAGTGCGAGTCTCCCCCTTAACTGTGGGTTTTTCTCTATTCCACGTGTCTCTTCTTTTCGGTGGCTTGGTCTTCACATTACTAATAACTTCAAAACACTTCGGGCTCTAACAGTTTCTAATGCAAAAAAAAATTCAGATAGGATATTAAAAAATTTTTGCATACATACGGAGGTACAATATGCCCGAACTTGGGAAATATATTCTTCATTATGTGATCATTCTCTTCTTTTTTTTATCTGGTTTTCTTCCAATTCTGAAGCCTAAAGATCTGAATTCTATCTGGTCTTATTATTTTAAATTTTCTCGGTACCTTTTGTGCCTCCCTCCGTGGTTCCGGAACCGGCCTCTAATAGTGCGATGCGGCCGTCCTTTTTTCCGGGAAAAAGCGACTGTGCTTGCGGGAAAGCTGTCGTTATCTGCATGTCTTACTGCACACCATAATTTACGTCGTTTTATGTAAATAATTGTTAAGTGTGCGAGTTTGCTTTTTTTTTTTTTGTTGTTGTTTGTCCGCTTCTTTTTTATAGTGGGTAATAAATAAATTACTATTATTATTTTAAAACCTCATTTATTAGTCGCCAGGTTTCTTTTGCATCACCACTTTTACCATCAAAATCAGAAGCATAATATGCTTTTTTCTCACTGCAACGCTTATGGTTAACTTTGTTTCTCACTCGCTTAAATTCTTCAAATAAACTCACATTTTCCGGGCTTTGTAAATGTTTTTCAAAAAGCTGGTTTCGCAAATGCATCATTTCAAGCAATTCTGTGGTCACCCATGGCTTTCTTGGCTCATTTTTCTTTTTCCTCATTTTCCTCAGAGGACAAGACACCTCAAATACCGGTAAGAGAATATTCATAAACCTGTCGAACGCTGTAGTTGCATTTTGCTCTTCGATAACTTCATCCCATGCTATAGTACTAACTTGCTCTTTCAGATTTCTCAAGTTGTTATTTCTCATATCTCTATAAGCTCTCTTACTTAAGTTTTTAGCCAAAGTTTTAATACTATTTATCATACAAACAATCGGGAGGTGGTCAAAAGCAGGTTGAAGGAGAACATAACAGAATGCTTGCATCAATAGGTTTGAAGAAACAAATATGTTATCAATTAATGTTGCCGACTGAGCAGTGATACGGAAAGGAATCAGATTCACTGGGTACAAATCATGAGATGATGCAAGATTTAAAAATTCTAAATTAAAACTATTTAAATTCAATAAATCAAAGTTAAAATCACCCAGAATAACGCACTCTGATTGACTAGACTGGGCCCTACTTAAAAACAGATCAAACTCCTGAAAAAATTCCTCCGGATGAGCACCAGGGGGTCTATAAACCAGACAAAAAATTAAATTTTTACCATTATCTATTTCAATCTCAAAAGAAAAAATTCAATCTTACCTTCATTCCATAAATAAAGATCCTCCCTTTCCTTAAAATTCAATCCCTCTCTTACCAAAAATGCAAGTCCCCCGCGCCCCACTGACTGCCGCGACTTTGATATCAGTTGGTAACCTGGAAAAGCGTAGGAAGAGAGAAGACCATACATACTCAAGAATGATTCACAAATTCCCAAAACACCAATCACACTATCAATATTACTTAAAAACTGAACAGTTTCTTCAAAAGCCGAGGTTATGTGGCAATTCCATTGAGCAACACACAAATTATTCATCTCTTTTTTAATTTGACCAAACTCTTTTTTTTATTCCAATATTCACGGCGCCAGGTAGTTCAAAGTATCTGATATGCCGCTATTCATTTACCTCTTTCGATGGCCTCCCTCCTAGCCGCTACGTCTTCAAAACGAACGTAGCGGCTAGGACGGAGTGGCTTTGGGCATTCATCAATTCGATCTTGAAAATGGAGACCTATCTGATGTGATAAAACATCATCGACTTAGAGCGAATTTTTTTTCAAGCAACTCTAACCTAGGTATCGGGAGTAGGCTAACCACAATAAAAAAGTAAAATACAAAGCCACGATCTTGTTTTCATCAGTAGGGAAAAAACAAATACATAAACTGGACATAAGGAATAGGAACAATTGAATAATAAGAATAATAAGAATAAATAAACACATAGAAAGACTCAAAAAAAAAAAAAAAAAAAAAAAAAAAAAAAGAGGACACTCAGCCATGATCGAATATGTCATTCAGAGACGAAAGTCTACGAGCAGAAGTTGCATTCTTCGGACGGACATAGATCCGACCTTGGTTTGACCACACGAACTTATTGCCGTATTTTTCCCTTGCAGCATTCAACAATTCTCTTTTTTTCTTTGTTAGGTTCTCCGCCACAAAAATCTTCGTGTTCACAAAGTTTTTTTTGCAAGCAAAAACTTTCACAGCTGTGTGGCGGTCTTTAAACTTCACTAAAACAGGAGCAATTTTATCAGAGCGGCTATCATCAGAGTTCAGCCGAAACCTATGCACAGACATAACATCACTATCAGCAAGACCTGAGAACGCCATCTTATTGCGTATAATATTCATTGTTGCATCTTTTACTTCAACACCGTGGGGTTGCTTGACACCATTGAATAGTAGTGTGTCCAGTCTCAAATCTTGGTCAGCATCATCGAGCTTGGCTTCAACTCTAGCAACTCGATTTTCAAGTAATTCCAGTTGATTTTGACATATTTTCAGGTGTTTTTCAATCCTGTCAAATCTCGGAGTAAATTCCAATATTATCGCATCGTGAACTACGCCAATTATCTTTTGAATTTCAGCAGCGGATGGTGTGGTCGAGGGGTGAATTTTAAATGCTTCATTAACTTTCTGCGCAATAGCCTGTTTCATATTTTCTGTTGTTACTGCTACATCTTTAAGAGTTAGTTCAATAAGCCCCAAAGTATCTGAACTTGTAGCCTATTTTTTATAAACAAGCGGGCTGAGAGCAAGTTCCTCAAAAGCGTCTTTAACTCCCTTTCCAACTTTTTTCATAGCTTCGGTTTTGTTTGATTCGAAACTTTTTAAATTTTGTTCCAAAACCCTTTCAACTTCATGCGATACGTAACAAAATATTTGGTACTTAAATCGACCAGATTTATCTGCGACAGAACGGAGAATTCTGACTGGCCATAAAGGATACCTCGCAAAGCTTGCCAGGGCAAGGTCATCATCCTGAAACAAGGGCATCACGGCTTCGAAGAAAAGGCAGGAAAAAGAAAAAAAAAAAGGCAGGAAATAGACTTATCTTCACGTGGGCAGGCCCACGGCTGCAGTGGCTGTCAACTCTATGGAAACCTGGCCCAGTGATCCATGGAACCTGCTAAGCTTCATCACTGTTTTCTGACATCCCATTTCACGAAAAATAAATATCCAATCAGTAATTATCCAATCTCAAATTCACCAAAAACTTCAAGAAAAGTATCCACTTCTCGCCAAAAGTCTATCACCAACGAATTAATTGATACACATAG
This sequence comes from Artemia sp. Qi Xiang Cuo, assembly GCF_049724085.1. NCBI lineage: Eukaryota > Metazoa > Arthropoda > Branchiopoda > Anostraca > Artemiidae > Artemia > Artemia sp. Qi Xiang Cuo. The sequence goes on from NC_142806.1 coordinate 48,595,306, forward strand.
GACGGGATTATACGTCACTATAATCCCAAGCCAATTGTTGTTACGAAATTCACTGATTTAATAATGTTCATAAGTTATCCGATTTTAGATTTTAGATGTGTTTGCTCTGAACTCTGAAATAAGAATTTTAAAAAATTCAGAAAATCATTCCAAATTGACTGATTTTTTTTATCCAGAATATGTGAATCAACATTAACACATCAGAGCTAGAGCAAGTAGATGTTTTCAATTGTCACATATCTTCATTTTATTAGTCTTGCAATACTTCTCCATGGAAACCAGAGGTCACTTGATGCTCAAGAGATATAGACCTTCTCTGTCACGACGATTGCATGCCGTACACAAAGCGGTTTCTGCACGCTCAATACACATAACGGTGTTACAGATAGACAGGTGGTAATAGTATTGTTTAGATGGATTAGTCGAAACCAAAAGTATTTTCAATATGCTTTATTAGAAAGTCAGGAAGTTGTTGGATTCAGAAACAATACCGTACCAGTTGTTTTTATAATTTTACAGTGGAGAAAGTTATAATTTTTGATTTATTAGAAAAAAAAGTCCTGCAGGAATATAAATAAGAAAAATAACTCAAAATTTGTCGTTTGTAGCTGAACCATTTGACTTCAATGTGGCATATAGTACGTGTATAAAATGTAGCCCTGTTTCTTACCAAATCAATGTGCTAATATGTTACACCTTTTGACAGAAAAACGGTTTGAACGAAAAGACTGTGGACTATGATTGTACTTCTAAGGCCGTTTTTTACATAAATCTTTCTTCATTCTAATCTGATCAGTGGTTGAAGCACCTTAATGACATTTTCATGAGAGTTTTTTCTTCAATATCCTTATTTTGCAGCAAGTCGTAAAAAACTAAAAAGAACGATAATCTAGGCAGAAAGAAGTAAGACCTTATCTTACTTTATTCTCTATTCTCTTATTTCAGAAAAAGTAAGAGAATAGAAAACTCGTAATAGTCAAATGTTTGGTAGGTTGGCAGTAAATGTTTTTACTTTTATAACTTTAATAAATCAAATAATATTAACATTTTGATTACTAAATATCAGATATATATATATATATATATATATATATATATATATATATATATATATATATATATATATATATATATATATATATATATATATATATATATATATATATATATATATATATATATATATATATATATATATATATATATATATATATATATATATATATATATATATATATATATATATATATATATATATATATATATATATATATATATATATATATATATATATATTAAACTGACAATGCACATTCATTTGTATTTTTTTCAGTAAAGTGCAAATTATGCTCCGGCCATCGGAAGGCATAGGGGTTTTGAGTCCTACTCATGTTAATTTCTGCTCGTTTTGAGTTTGACTCGGTTATTTATTGTAATTTCTGTTCGTTTTTGGTTTCATTTATTTATCGATGCTGATTTGTGGTAGTTTCACGCTTGGTAGATTATTTGATTTTATTTTTGCTCATTTTTGGTTTAATGGAGGTCTTTACTTTTCTTAAACCATGTTTTGTGGAAAAAGTTTTTTTTTTAATTAATTTCTTTTCTTTTTATACTTATATATTCTTTTCAGGGAAAAAGAAAATAATACTTTAAATCTTTTCGTATTTTTTAAGACTTTTTAGTTTGGCCTGCTATTTGAATGCCAGAGGAAAATTTTCAGCAATTTTTAACAACATACACCCTTTTAAAAATCTGGGCACAAATAGTAGTGTTTAATTTAGTTTCGTACCTCCCCTAGTTGACCTGAAATAGAAAACTTGATACCATTCAAAAAAAAAACTGTATACTTTCTTTGATAGCTTGGATACACTTATGCTATTTTGATTTGGTTCAATTTTAAGAGCAGAAGTAGCCCCGAAAGTTTGAACATAATACCCTCAGTCATTCTTGGGATATTCCTGAGATGCCTTATTGGGAATTAGCATTTTGATTTGATCTTAAGGCAACATTTAGTTTTTAAACATAATGGGCAAATGGGAGGGTGGGCATGGGAGAGGGACTAGTTGCCCTCCAATCACCTTCGACTATTAAAAAGGGAATTAGCCCTTTCTATTTTCAATCGAATGAGCCCTTTTCGAAGTTCCTACTCCTTCGATAAAAATGCCCTGGTCTAAAAAAAAAAAAAAAAAAAAAAAAAATAACACGTTGTACACACATCGATCTTTACTATAAAAATTTAAATCCTTTCAATCACTTCTGACTATTAAAATTTAAAATTCCGACTTTCAATTTCCAATCGAATGAGCCCATTTGAAGTTTCTACTACAACACTTTCTATAAACACCTTATGTGCCCCCAGGGCATAAATTACAACCCTTACCCTGAGGGCTGTGAGGGGGTTGTCATCCTCAAAGACATAATTTCTGAACCTTTAAACTACGTTGAACAAAATGGCTATCTTAAAATTTTCATTAGATTTGTTTGGGGAAATGGTGGGTGTGAGAGGGTGGTTACATGCCCTCCAATCAATTTCGACTAGACTATTAAAATAACATTAGCCGTTTCAATTTCCAATCGAATGATTCCTTTTTAAAGTTTCAACTACAACGCTTTCTATAAGAAAAGCCTGATATGCCCCCAGGGCATAATTTACAACCCTTGCCCTGAGGGCTGTGGGGGGAGTGTTATCCTCAAAAACATAATTTCCGGACTTTTTAACTACGTCGAGAAAATTTCTCGACGTATTAAACAGGGCATTATCCGTTTCAATTTCCAATCGAATGATTCCTTTTTGAAGTTTCTACGACAACACTTTCTATAAAAAAAGCCTTATATGCCCCCGGGGCATAACTTACAACCCTTGCCTTGAGGGCTGTGGGAGGAGAGTCAGCCTCAAATAGATAATTTCCAGGCTTTTTAACTACGTTGAACAAAATGGCTATCTCAAATTTTTTATTGGATGTGTTTTGGGAAATGGTGGGTGTGAGAGGGGTGTTATCCTCCGATCAATTTTGACTATAAAAAAGGGCACAAGTTCCTTCTAATTTCCAACCCAATGAGCCCTTTTTGAAGTTTATACAACGTCACTATCTATAAAAACCTTATATGTCCCCAGGGCATATCTTACAACCCTTGCCCCGAGGGCTCTGAGGGGGTTATCATCCTCAAAGACCTAATTTCTAAAACTTCTAACTACGTTGAACAAAATGGCTATCTAAAAATTTTGATTTGATGTGTTTGGTGAAAAGGTGGGCGTGAGAGGGGGATTAGTTGCCCATAAATCACTTTCGACTGTTAAAGAGGGCACTAGTTCTTTGAATTTCCAATCAAATCAGCCTTTTTTCAAGCTTCTGCGGCAACGCTTTCAATAAAAAAAAAACCTTATATGCCCTCAGGGCATAACTTACAACCCTTACCCTGAGGGCTGTGGGGGGAGTGTCATCCTCAAAGATATAATTTCCAGACCTTTTAACTACTTTGAACAAAATAGCTGTCTCAAAGTTTTGATTGGCTGTGTTTGGATAAATGGTGGGCATGGAAGGGGTGTTAGTTGCCATCGAATCACTTTCGACTATTACAAAGGGCACTAGCCATTTCAATTTCCAATCAAATCAGCCCTTTTTGAAGTTTCTACGACAACGCTCTCTATAAAAACCTTGGATGCCCCAGGGCATAACTTACAACCCTTGCCCTGAGGGCTGTGGGGGGGGGTGTCATCCTCAAAGACTTAATTTCCAGATCTTTTAACTACGTTAAACAGAATGGTTATTTGAAAATTTTGATTGGATGTGTTTGGAGAAAAGATGGGCGTGAGAGGGGGGTTAGTTGCCCTCTAATCACTTTCGACTATTATAAAGGGCCTAGCCCTTTGAATTTCCAATCGAATTAGCCTTTTTTGAAGTTTTCACGACAACACTTTCTATAAGAACCTTATATGCCCCCAGGGCGTAACTTACAACCCTTGCCCTGAGGGCTGTGGGAGAGTATCCTTCTAAGAAACACAATTTCTATCTGTAAATCAACTACGTTGAACAAAATGGCTATCTCAAAATTTTGATTGGATGTGTTTTGGGAAATGATGGGCGTGGAAGTGGTGTTTACGTTAGTGGTGTTTACATCGTTCTTTACTTAGGCAGCGCGATTGCGCTGCCTATGATAAACACACATCAGGAGATGCAATCAGTAGATAAGACCCAATAAATGGAATATTTTCCATTTGATTGAGAATCGCAGTATATGCACAATGTCATTTTGGGCAAGAAGATAAGTATTGAGCTTAGAAAACCTATTGAGGTAAATTGATGTTAGGTATTTTTCTTACAACTAAGTACGAATTCATTGCTAAATTGGAGAAATATATTGATCAAGTGGATAGCTATACCTATCTGGGTAGTAATATTAGTAACGATAGTGGATGCAGTAAAGATTTAAAAATAGCCCAGGCCAGTTGATTTAGAACAGCCAGTTGAAACAGTTTTTCATAGTTGAAAAAGAGTTTAGAAGAATAGGAAGATAGTTCCACGAACCGAGACTAGAATATTGGAAGCTACAGTGATGACAGTGGTCAAGTAGGTTCTGAAACGTGGGCACTTCGAAAGACGGAGGAGGATCTTTTTGGTCACTTAAGAACAGCACTGGAACTCTTAATTTCCTTTCTAATGAGCCCTTTTCCAATATTCTAGGACTATATATTCGATGTGATCACCCCTAGAAAAAAAAAAAATAACCCCGCATCCTTGAACTTCATACTGGCGAAAATACAAACTTCCACATTTCTGCAGATGGGAGCTTGAAACTTCTACAAAAGGGTTATAGGATACGTTGAATCTAATAATGTGATTTTCAGCAAGATTTCTTGACTTTTAGGGGGTGTTTTTCCCTTTTTCAAAATCAATTTTCTCTGGCTCGTAGCTTTTGATGAATAACATTAAACTTAATTAATCTTATATATTCAGAATCAGCATAATACGTTGATTCATCTATTGATGACATCTATTGATGTCAAAATTCCGTTTTATTAAAGTTTCGGTTACTATTAATCCGCGTCGCTCCTTATTTACAATTCGTTACCACGAACTGTTTGATTCCAAATATATAAAGTTCCTTAAGTTTAATGCTACCCATCATTAGCTACGAACCCGAC